>NC_048575.1:26592453-26874953 GCF_013265735.2 Oncorhynchus mykiss | reverse complement strand
ACTCTACAACAAATACGTCCAGGGCAACGCAGAGAGACTGAGTGTCAGCAGCGATGACACCTGCTCAGAAGGTAGGCTAACGCTCTCCTCGCCGCCAACCTGTCGTATTACAACATCGTATGTCTATCTCATGAAGACATCACCCTCAATGTCAGTGCCCACTTATCACATATCTCATATCGTGTCTCTACCTCGGAAAACGAGGTCAGCCCAACACAACCATTTCCGTCCTCCTTACAACTGCCTCGTATCCGACAGCTCCAGCGCCGAAGTAGGATCCTGTTATGCAGGGACATGCACTGGCGTTTATAAATGGCCTGTCTGTGGCTGTTTCTCAAATTGCACCCTATTCCCTATGCAGTGCACTACTTTTGACCAGGGCCCATCTCATTTGGGACACACGCCGTGTGTCCTGGTAGAAAGACGCTGACGCTCAGAAGCGGTGACACACTGTCATTAAGACACCCTACGGGACTAGCAGGGCTGAAGACTAGCTGCTCTTCAGATCCCAGCCTGCAATTGGTAATGAGAGGCTCTGTCATACGTGTATTTATTGCTCTCTCTCTCTCTCTCTCTCTCTCTCTCTCTCTCTCTCTCTCGCTCCCTCTCTCTCTCTCAGCTCTTTTCTGTGACACAGAAAAACACCCATGCACTGTACTGTGGTGTCACTCAGTCCTTTAAGCCCTAATTAGGTTTGTTCAGGAGGAGAGACACAGTGTGGGCAGGGTGGAATGTCTTTATTTTGCAGTCTTCAGTTTGCATGGCGTTGTAATAAATTGTTTATATAGGGCTCTGGTCAAAAGTAGTGCACTATATAGCCATTTGGGATGCACGTACTGTTGCTCCGGGAGTTAGTGATGTGACTAAGGAGACGATAACCCCAGTGACCCTGTAACCACTCAGTCAGTCTCACTGTCAGGATCTCGCTGTTAGACACGTCACCTCAGTGTCAGCGGGGTTGCCGTGGCAACGTCTCAACAGGAAGGGGTCAGACTGAGGGAGGTTAAAGGTCACCTGTAGCTCAGGTTTGTGTCTGACATGAAAGAGATGTCTCAGGCTTAAAAAAAGGAACCTGAGGATTTCAACATCCTTTTCAGATGTACGATGTACACCTCGAATATACACCTGAAACATCTACCTCGGGAAGCAGGGGAAGGAAAGCAAATATGTGGTTCTGATATAAGCTATAATTCAAATTTTGCCCAGATTGAATCCAAACTCAGACCTGCCCGAATCATTTTCAGTGGCCCTCTCTTGATTTCCCCCGTCCCGAGAGGGGATCTGTTTTTCAGCACCGTGTTATATTTTCTGTGTTTTTTTCATCAGGTGGGGGCCAATATTTTAATTCAATCTCGGCTGCAAAGAGCTCCCTGGAAATTATTTATTTCTGCAAAGGATAACAGCAATGTGCTTTTGATAGAGAGGAAATGGGCTACCATCCGTCATGGTTTGGTAATGCCTTGGTCTTAAGCTGACGGCTGAGGTCTTCACTGTAGCTGGTTGAAGCCCTGCCAACTGGAGGGCGTACAGACAGAGGAACTAAATGTGTTTTTCATTTATTTCGCTCTTCGCTGTCTGGATTCTCCCTGGTGGCGCCCCCTGGTGTTGCAGACGGGGACAACCCTCAGCGGATGCAGACGAGCGGCGGCGAGTTCAGCAAGCCCATGTACCAGAGCGTCATCAAGAAAGAGGGTGCCACCATGATGGGGACGGGGCTCCGAGCCGCTGACGCCGCCTCATTGGCCGAGGACTACGTGACTCCGCCTCCTAAGTACAAGAGCAGCTTGCTTCACCGGTACCTTAACGACTCGCTGAGACACGTGATGGTGGCCAACGGTGTCATGGACGCCAGGAAGAGGAACCACTCGGGATCCTTCAGCTCCAACGAGTATGACGACGATCTCCTCTCCCCGTCGTCCTCAGAAACCGAGGCAAACTTTGTTTATCGAGCTGGTAAGAATCCGACATTCCTTCTCACATTCTTTCCTTAATATTTAGCTGCTGCCTCTCTCTTTTTCTCTTTCTCTGTCCTCATCTGCACATTTTTGTTTTAATTCTCCTGCCCTCAGGCCCATTTGGCCCGTTCATTGTGAGGAAGACGATCTTAGTCGCTGTGACGGTGTTCCATTGCTGTTCCACTCCCTGTTGTCTCGTTTCAACAGCCTGGTTCTGGTTTTCCCCTTATAGAAAAACAATATGATTTCATGTGACATTTTTTTGCACGTTTGAAACTATGTGTTTTTGGAACACTTCACGTGATGATATTCCACATCACCTTTCTCGTGGGTTACATTTTTCACTTGAGATTTCCCAGGTGATGCCCTGAAAACAAAAAGGAGTCATTAGTATGCACACACAAACAGTGTTTTTAACATACAGATGTCCCCGGAACATCACACAGTCAGTGTTTTTAACATACAGATGTCCCCGGAACATCACACAGTCAGTGCTTTTAACATACAGATGTCCCCGGAACATCACACAGTCAGTGTTTTTAACATACAGATGTCCCCGGGACATCACACAGTCAGTGTTTTTAACATACAGATGTCCCCGGAACATCACACAGTCAGTGTTTTTAACATACAGATGTCCCCGGAACATCACACAGTCAGTGTTTTTAACATACAGATGTCCCCGGAACATCACACAGTCAGTGCTTTTAACATACAGATGTCCCCGGGACATCACACAGTCAGTGTTTTTAACATACAGATGTCCCCGGAACATCACACAGTCAGTGTTTTTAACATACAGATGTCCCCGGAACATCACACAGTCAGTGCTTTTAACATACAGATGTCCCCGGGACATCACACAGTCAGTGTTTTTAACATACAGATGTCCCCGGAACATCACACAGTCAGTGTTTTTAACATACAGATGTCCCCGGAACATCACACAGTCAGTGTTTTTAACATACAGATGTCCCCGGAACATCACACAGTCAGTGTTTTTAACATACAGATGTCCCCGGAACATCACACAGTCAGTGTTTTTAACATACAGATGTCCCCGGAACATCACACAGTCAGTGTTTTTAACATACAGATGTCCCCGGAACATCACACAGTCAGTGTTTTTAACATACAGATGTCCCCGGAACATCACACAGTCAGTGTTTTTAACATACAGATGTCCCCGGAACATCACACAGTCAGTGTTTTTAACATACAGATGTCCCCGGAACATCACACAGTCAGTGTTTTTAACATACAGATGTCCCCGGAACATCACACAGTCAGTGTTTTTAACATACAGATGTCCCCGGAACATCACACAGTCAGTGTTTTTAACATACAGATGTCCCCGGGACATCACACAGTCAGTGTTTTTAACATACAGATGTCCCCGGAACATCACACAGTCAGTGTTTTTAACATACAGATGTCCCCGGAACATCACACAGTCAGTGTTTTTAACATACAGATGTCCCCGGAACATCACACAGTCAGTGTTTTTAACATACACATTTGACATACATGATTACATTGTGAATGCTTATTTATAGAGTAAGTATTATTCAACATGTCCTCACCTGGGTTTTGAACTCACAACCTTTCGGTTCACGGCACTCTGATCTTCCTGCTACGCCACCATGACTGATTTCACCTGTATTCCAATACTTTAGACTTAAGTAAAGTAAATCTCAACTTTGTTAAAAAAATACACTCAAGGAAAACGATTATATTTATCCGTACTATTTTGCTAAGTGCAGAGACGTATTATAGGTAATGAATGTGTAGAGGAACTCTACAGACTTTGCGATGCAGCAGAAAGATCAGTGTTCCCCAAATCCAGAGGGTGTGAGTTCAAATCCCAGGTGGGGTCATATTGAATAGCTAATACTAAGTGATAATGTCATATGCAATCATGTTGTCATTGATTAAGAAAACCCATAAACTATTTGTGATATTTTTTACCTGTGAAATAGCTGTTTTCACATGTTGTGCTAAAACGTTCACATGTGGAAATCGAACTCTCCCATGTGGAATTGTATCTTCACAAGTGAACAGCGTTTGCATCCCCGTGTTGTCACATTTACTTCACATGAGCTGATGTTTTCACACGTGCCCAAATGTGTAGTTTCACGGTATCACATGTTGACATGTTGCATCCCCACGTCACATGTGTTTTTTCATGTGTAGTTTCATGGTATCACGTGTTTTTTCATGTGTAGTTTCATGGTATCACGTGTTTTTTCATGTGTAGTTTCATGGTATCACGTGTTTTTTCATGTGTAGTTTCATGGTATCACATGTTGACATGTTGCATCCCCACGTCACATGTGTTTTTTCATGTGTAGTTTCATGGTATCACGTTGCGCTCACATTTTGTCACAACTTCACATATGATCCCATGCAATCACAAGTGATCACATGCACTCCCTTGTTCTCACACTCTTCTTTCATTTCAGACGTGTGAAAGTTAATAAGGTACTTGTGGCTCCTGAAATGCACCTCCTAGGTAGCTATGGGATATGATTTCCCTCTCTGTTCACCATGCACCTGCAAAAAGACAGCTCTGATGTGGGAGTGCCTTTTAGTATGTTGGGTATGAGGTAACAGAATATTCACTTTTAAAAGTGAGATTTTCACAGGACGGTAACTTTAAGTCCATGTTGCAAATTGCTCCCTTTTCCCTACTTAGTTTGGGACCTTACCTAAGTCTAATATACCGCTCTCTATGTGTTCCGTTCACACCAACAGAGATAGCCTGGCCTCGCCCTCTCTTAGGTTTGCCTCCTAATGTCAAGTACACTGTGGAATTCCCCCTAACTCCCCTTCTCCTCTAACTGGGTTTTAGGGTTTAACACTAGAGACACAACAAGACCATGTGTAACATGCTCACACTGACTACTGTTTGGCATGAGTGAGAGAGAACTGGGCAGACGTGTGTGTGTGTGTGTGTGTGTGTGTGTGTGTGTGTGTGTGTGTGTGTGTGTGTGTGTGTGTGTGTGTGTGTGTGTGTGTGTGTGTGCGTGCGTGCGCATGTGCGCATGTGTGTGCCAGCGTGTGTGTGTGCCAGCGCGCGTGTGTGTGCCAGCGTGTGTGATCGTGAGCAGGAGCTCAGTGCAAATAAAACAACAACCCAAGCTAAAGTAATACAATCCAATGGCGAGGTAGATAAACGAACAAGTGTGCGTGGGAGTTTTCTTCTTGGCATATGCATTTTTCACAGGGCAGTCCCTTAACCCCTGGTTTTGGTGCCTGTGGGTTGGCCTTGGATATCAGAACGGCTGTTTGTGCTGCATGTTATGAAGGGTTCATGGTGTCATGGCGTTTCAGCCACAGCTTGCAGGTGCTGTTACCAATCAGACCTAATCTCACTGCATGGAGTTCTGACAGTTCTTCTTCAGTTCTAGAACAACTGGGCCTTTGTTCCAAAGAAGACTTCATAACTGATAATAATGTTTTCACTATTCTGTGTATACAGTTCAGTATTAAAAAGTGCCTGTAGGGAATTCGGATAAACGTGTTTTGCATTATCTCTGTGCGAAGGAACGGAGAGGAATTTGAAGTGATGTATAAGCCGGATAGGGGAGGCTGTCCAATGAAACAGTCCACCGATCGCGACTGTTACAATCTTCTGTCCCGATCAGATCCTTACAACTCCCTGACCCGAAACATCTCTGTCTTTCACTAAGTCACCTGCTGAGCACGTCAGTCACCAGCCAGACCGAGATAGGCCGAGAGAGAGATAGGGACAGACAGACAGACCGACAGACAGAGTGGCTTAGCTTAGGCTTCATCACAGACACCCCAACCCACCCCTCCCTCCCACCCAACGATTTAATAAGAAATAGTAAGAAGGAATCATTTACCTGGCCCGCATAATGTTTTAATAGAAAGTAACTATTTTATCTCCATGGTAAATATAATGTCTTGGCTCTGACGTCTTCCTCTTGGGTTTCTGGGCTGGCCAGCCAGGCATTATTGTGAACGGTTTCTCTTCTGTTACATGCGAGAAGAGTAGGGAACTTGAATCCTAACACATGGAAAGTTCCCGGAGGCGTGGTCTCAGGGGAATTTTCACGCGAACACCTGCTAGCCCCTCTTCATTAGTGAGTGAGAGAGAGAGTGAAATCGAAATAGCTGTTATTGTTTGGATTCAAAACAACTCCACAAGTTAAGCTCCAGTTTGCATCATTTCCTCTGGAGATTTTCTCCCCTGTCTGAATATTCCAGATTTTTTTTGTAGTGAAAAAATCCCTCAGCTTTTTGACAATTACAGAGTGTCTGAAATTTCAGGCCTGAGCTGAGCTTCCCGGGCCGTAGGTGTGTTTGTGCGTCAAACCTAGGCTGTAGGAGAAGGAGAGAATGAACTCTCTTGAGTTCTTGGCACTGGCACATTCCTTATAAGCCCCTACCTCAGCCTCACTTCTGATTCGCATAAGCCAAATTGCCGTGCCCACCGATTGGGATCCCGTTGGATAAATGTCCATTAATGGGACAATTGGTGGATGTCTGGCATCAGCCCTGGGATTTATCTATGACTTCAGAGAGCAGTTGAACGTGGCAGGAGATGCTGAGTGTAGATTTACTCTGACTGCATTCCAAATGACACCCTATTCCCTACACCCTGGCCTATTCCCTATGGGCTCTGTTCAAAAGTAGTGCACTCCATAGATAATAGGGTGCCATTTGGGACGCCCATTGACTTTGTCCCGTACTTAGTGGAAAAACCAAGCCTTTTTTTTTTTTTTTGCTTGATGATAAAAAATAAAAGATCTCTGTAAAACCCTGTTGGTAATATTATTGAAAACAAGGAGCAGTAGAATTCCAATGCACATGCCAAGGGTTTCATGCCAAATTACCCTTTAATGGCATATTAAATGGCATGAATCTAGCTGAATGTTTTTCTTATTGCTCACTACCAGATTTTGCCCTGTCCGATATGATATAGATCATTATACGGCAACTCATTCTCAACGTTTCTGTGAAAGGGGAGAGAGAGGTCTGGGGTAGAGCTTTTTCAGAGGTTTGACAGTGGTACATTTTCTCAGGTTCTGTTCTGCTTCGGTCTAATGTACTGTACAACTAAGCACATATGATATATCACCAACATTTTACTTAATTTGTGCTTACTTACTTTTACTAGTTGGTCTCATTAAGATAATGAAGGTCTTTTTTTGTGTTATTTACTAAACACTTGGTTTGTTCAGCCAAGTTTCCTAAAAATGAGCTTTTATAGGTTCTGTTTTAGATTAGATAAGTGGATCGATCAAGAAGAATAAAATGATAAATTATTGTCTAATTGTGTCATTTCAATTTCAAACTCTCTGTGTTTGGATTTTAATACCATGACAGCATTTTACTATTAAATAGAGATAAATATGTTTTATGTGTTTGCGATATTTCAGAGGGCCAAAACGTCTCAGTAATTTCGAGAGGAACACACTTTTTCCATTCGCCCCATTTTCTCAGACAGATAGGTTGCTCAAGACGTTTCCAGGACACACAACGCGTTAAGATTGAAGCTCACCTGTATTTTATAGCATTAAAGTGACTTGTTACATTTAACGATGACGAAATATGTTAAATGAAAACAGTAGTGTTTGACAGGACCCCGGGGACTCATAGAGGTTTGTTGAATTAGGTCACAGCAATGCAAGACAGTTATTCAATCCAGGAGAATTGTACTGTAGTCTATGTGTGTACGCTGTTTAAAAATCTGTTAAAAACGCACTTATAAATCCCATCTCCCTAAATGGAAAGGGTTAGTACTTTAGTAGCTTTAGCTACCAGCCCGACTCGGGAGGTGCTTTAGAATGATGACAGAGAGAGAGTCCACCATCTGTAATGTTTACTGTTTCACACCGTTTGGGTTATATCAGGGAAGAAAAATAAAAGGTCATCATTATCAGTGGAGCTGGTCAGCTTTTCATCTAGTCTATTGAGCTATAGTGCTGTATATGCAGTTTGAATCCTCCATTCCTCTCAGCGCGTTTATAAAATAAGCAAAGTACTGTAATGCTTTATACAACAGCAGTACAATTCCGTTGAACGGGTGGAAAGTCAGAAACATTTGATTTTTAGAAAAGAGAAACGCCACGGAGCGTTGCATTCCTGGAGTGATTGGACAATATGTCATTTAGATGAAGCTAGCGTTAGGCGGCCACAGCGAGCTGAGAATACAATACTTTACTGGGTCTGCCGGGTGACAATAAGCCTCTGTGTGACATTGATGGATGTGGATTCCACTTGCAGTAGATGAGACTCGTCTTAGGAATCCAGCTAGCGCAGGCAGGGACGGGAGGACTGGCCACGGATCCTTCTTTCCACCCTTTCGTAATAATAAAGGAGGGATGAGGAGGGAGGGGGGGAGGGAGGAGGACAGAGGCTGTTCCAAAAGAACATCCCAGCAGCCAAGACTCACTAAGGTCGTGTGTGTGTGTGTGTGTGTGTGTGTGTGTGTGTGTGTGTGTGTGTGTGTGTGTGTGTGTGTGTGTGTGTGTGTGTGTGTGTGTGTGTGTGTGTGTGTGTGTGTGTGTGTGTGTGTGTGTGTGTGTGTGTGTGTGTGTGTGTGGGCGGGCGGGCGGGCGAGCAAAATATCTTAACTTTTAGAATAAGTAGAAAAGGGGGGATCCCATCCCTCCATCCCTGGCACTGACCTTTCTCTTTTTATCTCTGTCCATCAGTCAGTGGTTTTCAGTTGAAAGGCTGGAATGAGTGAGTAAGTGCCGATGTGTCCGGTAGAATACAGCCTTTTCCACACAAAGACTAAACCATCTCTTCTAGAACATTCATAATGCGATGTTTAAGAAGTGAAGTAAATCAGGTCCTCTCCAAAAAGCAGGGTCTGCTGTAGTGTAGAGAAGAGAATCTACTGTAATGTAGGTGTTTGCATCATTGTATCTCTGTGGGCGTGGTTGGTAGTGCTGATGGTGACAGACAGAAGTGGAATCCTGGCTAGATGCTGATCTTTATCTTGGCTTGGTGTTGTGGGTGTAAGAAGGGGTGTGTGTGTGGATAAGTACATGGAAAGAAATGGAGGGCTGGGTTCGGTTGGGCTGGTTTTATATTTATGAGATAAATGTTAGCCGCCACCAACTAGACAGAAAGTGGATGTGATGCTAACAGAACAGACGAGAACAGAACGAGCCTGGTTCATTCAGACTGGAACAATCAGTTGCATCGAGAAGTAAAGTGTGAACGGACAACCATCACCCAGGCTCTGTTTATAGTGAAACTCATAACATAGACGTCAGGAGTGGAGATTCATGTGAGAGGCATTTCTCAACATGATCCTTTTTTAAGTCATCAGCGTCAAGGTTTGAGAAGCGCCCAAATACACGCAGGCAGCAGAACCCAACAATCAGCAGATCACAAAATACAGCTGGGTTAACTGACTCACTCACCCCGAGTCCACACAAAACACAAATTGGTTCTATTTAAAAAAATTTTTAAACAACCTCATGTCTAAAACAATTGTCCACAATAGTGTTCTCATGGGACGGCTGCGGAATCTTTTTAATGACAGAGTAGAAGGTGTGACCAGGAGTGGTCTGAACGGTCAAGGCTCTCTCATGGACATACCACACACACACACTCACACACACACAAACACTGTGTGTGAGGGCCTTGAGTTTCAACCCACTGTGAGGAAATTGCAACGTAATGATGCTGAGAGTGCACAGCAAACATATCATTTGTGTTCTAACTCCAGAATGGGCTATTTTAGTCCAAGAAAACACTTAAAAATCCCAAGCAAATTGTGTTTACACAAGAGTTTGGTGTACATTCTTTTTTTTTCTCCTGTGTTTTTTGTGTACTGCAAACAACTTCTATTTGTCTTAAAGGACCAGGATTATTGAGAAAGACTTGGAGCGGAAATAACTCCAGCTCTGTGGTTCAGAGCATCGTGTTGTTTTGCCTGTACCTGTTCAACCCAACACCAGATAATGATGATTTAATGATTTATTGACAAGGCATCTGTTGAATAGTTTAACCATGAGGCCCGTTCTGAGATTCACCTCAACCATTCATACGTCCCCAGCGACCCATACTCCTCTTGTGGTTGTTCGGTCAGTGTTTTGAAGTATGCACGTACTGATCCACAGATCTCAGACATGGCTCTGATAGAGCTCGTGTACAAATCTAACCTCAATCTCTAACAGCAGGAAGAGTGGAGCTCGCTGTCGTGATGACCGTTTCCGTGCCAACCATCTGCGGCAGGCAGACATGTATGAATCTCTGTCACGCTCATCCCTGCCCAGGTTCTGATCTTCCAAGGTTCTGATGATGATGGTTGACGTTTCTCTTTTAGTTCACATTGCCTGGCAGCACACACACACACACACCACACAAAAGGAGCACTTTAGTTAACAATGTATTTACTCTCTGATTGAAAGGCGCTTCTCTCTAACCCTCTCATTTGGCTGGCGATGTGACTCTGATTAGCTAGTGTTTAAGCCACTGGTAAACACTCAGACTCTCTGAGACACAGCCATGTTTAAACACACCAATCACTTAGTATTCATTCATCTCCAAAGACAAAGTGTGATTCCCATTTTGGGTATGTTTTTATCTCCCCCCCATCACTGAATGATGCATCGTGGTCTGAGAATGCCGCGGTCCATGTCATCTGCTTCGCAGACGTCGTGGAAAAAGGACAGACCAAGCTATACGAAAAAGGACAGACCAAGCTATAGGAAAAAGGACAGACCAAGCTATACGAAAAAGGACAGACCAAGCTATAGGAAAAAGGACAGACCAAGCTATACGAAAAAGGACAGACCAAGCTATAGGAAAAAGGACAGACCAAGCTATAGGAAAAAGGACAGACCAAGCTATAGGAAAAAGGACAGACCAAGCTATAGGAAAAAGGACAGACCAAGCTATAGGAAAAAGGACAGACCAATCCGTTTTAAAAGAGTTCTACAGGGAGCATATTTCTGATATTATAGTTGATGTATCTAGCTGGATCTGGGATTGTTAATGTCTATTACATCTAAACTCAGATAGCCTGGATGTTATTACTACTACTAGGTTATTAATAGGTGCCTGTTATTGCATGCACCTACTTACAGCAAGATATGTGGTTCTTACCAGAAAGAGGACAATAATGTAACATTTACGAACTAGCAAGTATTGTTTACAGTGACTTCTGACCTGAATCCAGGCCTGTGCCCCAAATGGAACCATATTCCCTAGATAGTGCACTACTTTTGACCAAAGTCCTATGGGCTCTGGTCAAAAGTAGTTCATAACATAGAAAATAGAGTGCCATTTGGGACATATACCATTCCTCCCAGTACAATGGCTCCTCTGTGGCCATAAAGTGACGACTTACCAGAGGATTATTCAACTCAGCGACATGCTGCAGCCGTGATAGATTTATGGGCTGAAAATGTGAAACCTAGAGTGCATCCCACGCAGCAGCTTATTCCCTATATAGTGCACTACACATTAAAAAACAAATGGTTCTCAATTGTGCCAAATAATGTTTATTTGGCTTGTAACCATAATGTAACCCTTTTTTTTGTGAAAAATGGAACCTTTTTTAGAAGGTTCTATAAAAAATCATCCTCATAAGGTTCTAAATGAACCTGTATGCTATAAAGAACCATTAAAAAAGTATTTAGCACCAAACAATGGTTCCTCTATGTTTACCACCCTTTTTGGTGCTATATTGAACTGTTTTTTATGGTTCTTTGTAGAACCAAACAGTTTTTGAAATTCTGATTTGAATTGCCATATTATATTGTAAAAATTCCATTGGTTTTATTATTGTGTTTATTAACAAGTTGAATCAGGTGTGCTAGCGCTGCAACAGCTATGGCTCCATGAGGCAAGAATTGAGAACTATTGACTTAGAGAAGTTTTTCACAAAACATCATCACTGGCAATAGTCCTATAATAGCAGATCCCAACAGATTAGATCGACTGCAATGACACACTCACTCACTGTTACACAAAAAGAGCTGTGAGAAAACCACGCCCCAAAATATTATAATCAGCCGCCGCCTCTACATTAGAACGATCACTACAAGAGGAAAGAACCCTTTTCTGAATTGCAAAGAGCCATTAAAGGGCTTCGGGTCAGTGTGGTTCCACATAGAACCATCACCCTTCCCAAAGAACCCTTGAGGAACCCTAGTGTGTACTTTACTGTGTACTTTTGATCAGGGCCCACGGGGCTCTGGTCAAAAGTAGTGCACTATGTAGGGAATAGGGTGCTATTTGGGATGGAGCCCTTGAAAGGTGAAACGGTCTGGTCTGGTTTGAATGCTAATACTCTGTAATATCGCCTGCTAGTGTGGATTAATGTACTGTACCTCACTGGAGTATAAAAGTTTATGCAAAATATAAAACAATAGGATGCCATATTTTTTGAATACCTCTTTTGACCTTACTCACTGGTTTTGTGAACTTCTTTAATCATTTACCATTTTTTAAAGATTTAATTGTATCTTTTATAAATACAACACAAAACATCCACATACATACAAAGGACAACATTGTAGAAACATCTACTACATCACACTTACCCAGACACACAAGCAGTCACCCCCATCTCCAGCGCCTGCATGCCTTTCTGCCACATGGCCTGAAACGGCGCCATTTTCTTTCTCTCCGTAGCCCACGCACTTTCAATATTTTCCATTGTGTTAATGAAACTCGATTTCCACGTTTTTAGTGTACGATTTTTCAAGATGAGTGATAAGAGAATCGTCCAACCCATCGGGTATCCCATTACACCCCCATATGCCATATCTTGAAATATGCAGACAGACGGATTAAAAGTATGTTTACATTGTAATACTTCTGACTGCCAACTTTATAGCTCCGCCCACAACTTCCGGACTTCAT
This sequence comes from Oncorhynchus mykiss, assembly GCF_013265735.2. Lineage (NCBI taxonomy): Eukaryota > Metazoa > Chordata > Actinopteri > Salmoniformes > Salmonidae > Oncorhynchus > Oncorhynchus mykiss. Next base: position 26,862,138 of record NC_048575.1, on the reverse strand, counting down.
AGCATTCCCAGAAAGCATGGATTATTGAGTCATTGTTAGTTCTACACTTAAGACATGATTCTTCCGTTGAACTTCCTTTTTACGATGTTAAAGTTATGAACTTAAAGCCAAGGCGTTGTAAGCTAAGTAGGCAGTGACGGCTAATTTTCCATAATCTTTCTCTATGTCGGAGTGTAACTGTCTCAGTGTGCCCCTGGGCCTTGGCAGGCCAGCCCAGTGCCAGTAAGGGCCCATGGATCCCCAGCCTCGGAGTGGATCGTTGCCCCAGAGAGAGGTAGGGAGAGAAGGAAGGAAGGAAGGAAGGAGGGAGGGCCAGAGGAGTGCCAAGACATCCCTAACTTAATTCACAGACTCCCCTTGACATTATATAAAAAAGAAGAGACCATTTGAAACCACCAGGAAAAGACTAGGGAAAAGCCAAGCCCTCCACCGTGTCACTAGTGACAGTCTATACAGTATGTCTGTACAATTTGTCTGCGTGTTTGTCTGTCTTACTCCCTTTCCTCTCCGTGTTTGTTGTTTGAGAAGAAAGGTAGGGTTCATATAGTTTTTAAAAATGTATGGGTAGAGGAAGATGTATTTTTCCAGCTCGGCTGCAACAATCATGACTGGACAAAGTATTTGGTAAATTGTTATCTGTGCAAGAACTCCTATTGTCTGCACATTCACCTTATTGTAAATTAACCATAATGTTTCCTATCCAGTAAGTTGTGCTGAAAGATTGGTTGTGGTCGGAACAGTTTCTTCTCTCTTCGAGATGGGAACAGTCAGAGTTACTCATCTCTATGCATGCTTCCCAAATAGCACCCTTTTCCATATGTAGTGCACTCCTTTTGCTTTGGTCGAAAGTAGTGCACTGTGTAGAGAATAGGGTGCCATTTGGGACAGAAGCTAATACTGTAACTCCTGAGTCATAGCTCACTGATTGGCCTTCTCCAGTCACCAGGGTCACATAATTGGGTGAGCATTGGGCTGTCCAGCTCTCTATTGGTCAGTTGACCTCTTGGCATCAGTGGGGTGTCTGTGATTGTGTCCGTCCCATCTGAGATGTGTTTCTCGCTTCTCTTTCGTCTGGCTGTTGGGAGCCGAAGGGGGAATAGGCTGAGCTCATTGACTGCGTGAGCGTGTTTTTTTTTTTTTTCTCCTAATCTAGCGCAGCCTTTGGTTTGTGCACCAGGGGCCAGCGTGGTGTGTTTATTGTTGTGTGTTGCTAACAACAGCAGCAGCTGGTTGTGATAAAACATACCCATCCTCTCTAAGCAGGTGTACTCTATTCCCTCTCTCATTTGTCAGTTTGTTGTTGCTTGTTTTTGCTTGTTTTGTTTCACGTTTTCTCACTGTGTTCAACCTCCTCTATTGCCCACCATGATGTTAAGTAAGCAAGTGTTTTTGGACTTGAAACCATCACTTCAGTATAACAGAAAGGTAGCAGCAAAGTAGACTGCATGACTTTCGGTTCCTTAGCAAAGCAGGAGAAAAAAGCCCCAAAAGAAAATACAAAATAAATAAAGGTTCCACTATGATTTATTGACAATTTATAGTTTCTTTGGCACCGTTTTTGTTTTAAAAAATCAGAGTTTTAAATGTTTTAGGCAAAGGCGGTTGGAAGTGTGCCTGCTCTGGATGTACTCTACTCTATTGTACTCTGGCCGGGTCGGGGTCTCAGGGGGGATTCTGGGTAGACGACGCGTGCGACCACACCCTCCGCTCTGCTCCGAGGCTGCAGGAGGCCTCACACAAACATGTTTTTTTTATGGGACATTGGGGGGATTGAACAGCATCTGGACACTGGCTGCCCTGCTCTGAAACATACTGAACTGGAACCCACAGCCGCTTCACAGCCTTGCTGCTCAGAGAGAGCTCTGCAGACCAGACCCGGGTTCAAATACTACTTAAAATTATAAAGAACATGTACTGAATCTGCTTGATTTGAGTGTGCCTGTTGCAATGGAAACAACACATAAGACAGATTAAAGAAACTATAAGACAAAGATATCTTTTTATTTTATTTATCACTAGCAACCTATCAATAGGCCTTCCCTGACTGTCTGACACAATTCAGTAACATAACAACCTCCAACACATGAATACAATGTAATTGGGATGTAATTGCATAGCTGTTATTATACCAAATGAATGAACGGAGCATATTTGAATCAGTCTCAATCCTGTCTCTAGCACTGGTATTAATCCGAGAGAATAGATTGAGATACATGGAATATGCTGGAGTCGACAGCACTAGCTAGCTACGTACATTAGCTTAAGCAATTGACACCTGAGCAATAGAGCAAACCAAGTGCCTGCTCGCCCACTATCAAAATAGGGGAAGCAAGCTTATGTTATTGTGCCTCCACTGTTTCTAATCAGGAAATTATCGAAATCCATTGGGACATTTTCACTAAGTAGTAATGTAGACTAGACCACTGCAAATTCTTGTCATGTATTAGACCAGTCTATCAAAGTAAGAGAATGAGGCCTAATATTTGTCAGATAGAGTCAGATAAAGTCAATCTGGTCAGAAGTCAGAGAGCTAGAAAGGGAGAGGAAGGAGAAGGGGAAAAAAACGCTGTTATAATTTCAAGGCTTTTAAATGGCCTGTGACGCCGTGGAAGAAATGCTAGTTCTTGACATATAACAGATCTAGTTTTTCCTTGTGAAATCAAAGGGAGAAACATAATTGCATTTGTTTTGGCTGGACTGCTTGAGAAGGGTCAATCTGAAGCACCTTAAATCTAGCGTGTTACTGCAAGTCACTTCAGTCAGAGGAAAGACAGAGAGAGAAGGAAAGAGAGAGAGAAAGAAAGAACACCGTTGAGACTGATAAAGAGAGACGGAATGAGTGAGAGAGAGGAGGAGAGACTCGAGATGAAGCGAGAGATAAGAACCAAAAGAGAGAAAGGAAAAGAAGAGAGAGAGATTTGGCCTGACAAGTGTTTGAGGATTTTTCTGGAATGTGCTAAAGAGTTGAAACCTGAAATCCAAGCGGTGGTTTGTTCTATTTCTCTATTTCTAGATTTTCATCTCCCTCTCTATCTCCATCTCAAATCAAATTGTATTTCTGACATGCGCCGAATGCAACAGGTACCGTGAAATGCTTACTTACAAGCCCTTAACCAACAATGCAGTTTTAAGAAAATTAAGAGTTAAGAAAAAGTTTTTAAAAAGTTACACAATAAAATAACAATAACGAGGCTATATACAGGGGGTACCGGTGCTTAGTCAATGTGCGAGGGTACAGGTTAGACAAGGTAATTGAGGTAATATGTACATGTAGATAGGGGTAAAGTGACTATGCAGAGATAATAAACAGCGAGTAGCAGCAGCGTAAAAAAAAAGAGGTGGGTTCAATGTAAATTGTCCGGGTGGCCATTTAATTAATTGTTCAGCGGTCTTCTGGCTTGGAGGTAGAAGCTGTTAAGGAGCCTTTTGAACATAGACTTGGCACTCCGGTACCACTTTCCGTGCGGTAGCAGAGAGAACAGTCTATGACATGGGTGGCTGGAGTATTTGGCCATTTTTAGGGCCTTCCTCTGACACCGTCTGGTATAGAGGTCCTGGATGTCTGTAAGCTTTGGCCTCAGTGATGTACTGCGCCGTACTCACTACCCTATGTAGCACCTTGCGGTCTGATGCAGAGCAGTTGCCATACCAGGGGGTGATACAACCAGTTAGGATGCTCTCGATGGTTCAGGTGTAGAACTTTTTGAGGATCTGAGGACCCATGCCAAATCTTTTCAGTCTCCTGGGGAAGTCGTGGGTGAACAGAGAGTACAGGAGGGCACTAAGCACGCAACCCTGAGGGGCCCCCGTGTTGAGGATCAAAGTGGCAGATGTGTTGTTGCCAACCCTTACCACCTGGGGGCTACCCGACAGGAAGTCCAGGATCCAGTTGCAGAGGAACGTGTTTAGTCACAGGGTCCTTAGCTTAGTGATGAGCTTTGAGAGCGCTATGGGGTTGAACGCTGAGCTGTAGTCAATGAACAGCATTCTCACATAGGTGTTCCTTTTGTCCAGGTGGGAAAGGGCAGTGTGGAGTGCAATAGAGCTGGCGTCATCTGGGGATCCGTTGAGGCGGTATGTGAATTGGAGTGGGTCTAAGGTTTCTAAGATGTTGGTGTGAGCCATTACCAGCCTTTCAAAGCACTTCATGACTACGAACGTGAGTGCTATGGGTCTGGAGTCAATTAGGCAGGTTACCTTGGTGTTCTTGGACACAGGGACTATGGTGATCTGCTTGAAACATGTAGGTATTACAGACTCCGTCAGGGACAGTTTGAAATTGTCAGTGAAGACACTTGCCAGTTGGTCAGCGCATGCTCTGAGTACATGTCCTGGTAATCCGTCTGGCCCTGCGACCTTGTGAATGTTACTCACATTGGTTACGGAGAGCGTGATCACACAGTCGTCTGGAACAGCTAGTGTTCTCATGCATGCTTTAGTGTTGCTTGCCTCGAAGAGCGCATAGAAGTCATTTAGCTCATCTGGTAGGCTCGTGTTAATGAGCAGGTCTCGGCTGGACTTCCCTTTGTAGTCCGTAATAGTTTGCAAGCCCTGCCACATCTGACGAGCATCAGAGCCGGTGTAGGAGGAGGATTCAATCTTAGTCCTGTATTGAAGCTTTGCTTGTTTGATGGTTTGTCAGAGGGCATAGCAGGATTTCTTATAAGCATCCGGATTAGAGTCCCACTCCTTGAAAGCAGCAGCTCTACCCTTTAGCTCAGTGCGGATGTTTCCTGTAATCCATGGCTTCTGGTTGGGTTATGTACGTACGGTCACTGTGGGGACGACATCATCGATGTTGATGATGAATCCGGTGACTGATGTGGAATACTCCTCAATGTCATTAGATGAATCTCGGAACATATTCCAGTCTTTGCTAGCAAAATAGTCCTGTAGCTTAGCATCGCGTCATCTGACCACTTCCGTATTGAGCGAGTCACTGGTACTTCCTGTTTTAGTTTTTGCTTGTAAGCAGGAATCAGGAGGATAGAATTATGGTCAGATTTGCCAAATGGAGGGCGAGGGAGAGCTTTGTAAGCGTCTCTCTGTGTGTTGAGAAGAGGTGGCCTAGAGTTGTTTTTTACCTCTGGTTGCACATGTGACATGCTGGTAGACATTAGGTCAAACGGATTTAAGTTTTCCTGCATTAAAATCCCCAGTCACTAGGAGCACCGCCTATGGATGAGCATTTTCTTATTTGCATATGGCCTGATACTTATTGTTGAGTGCGGTCTTAGTGCCAGCATCACATTGTGGTGGTAAATAAACAGCTACGAAAAATATAGATGACAACTCTTGTTAAATAGTGTGGTTTACAGCTTATCATGAGATACTCTACCTCAGGCAAGCAAAACCTTGGGACTTCTTTTAATATTAGATTTCGCGCACCAGCTGTTATTGGCAAATAGACACAGACCACCATCCCTTATCTTACCGGAGGTAGCTGTTCTGTCTTGCCGATGCACGGAAAACCCAGCCATCTGTATATTATCCATGTCGTCATTTAGCCACGATTCGGTAAAACTTAAGTTATTACAGTTTTTAGTGTTCCATTGGTAGGATAGTTTCGAACGGAGATCATCCAGTTTTTTCTCCAGTGATTGCACGTTGGCGAATAGGACAGATGGTAGAGGCGGGTTACCCACTCGCCGAAGGCATTCTCACAAGGCACCCGGACCTGTGGATTTGGGCCTGGTCCGGTATCAGCAGTAAATCCTTTGCGTCCGACACGTTAATGAAAACATCTTCGTCCAGTACGAGGTGAGTAATCACTGTTCTGGTATCCAGAAGTTATTTTCGGTCATAAGAGACGGTGGCAGAAACATTGCATACAAAATAAGTTACAAACAACATCAAAAAACACACAAACTAGCAACAATTGGTTAGGAGCCATCCCCTCCGACGTCGTTCTCAGGTGTCCAGCCAAAACTGCAAAAAAATATATATATATACTGTATATAAAATTGACCCCCCCCCCCCCAAAAAAAAAACATTTATTAACATCGCTAGCAACAACATCATTTAAAAAAAAATGAGATACCTTCAGTAGAAAAGAGGAGAATATCTTCTTTCTAATAATGTCAACTTTATTTCTCAACTCCTAACATGAGGAAATTACAGTCACTGGAGTCAAAAAGTACAAAAATATGTGAAAATGTCACTTTGTATGATGGGTGGTATGTATGAGGAGGGGGTTCCTTCGGCAAGAAAACTGTAGCATTTACTGTAGTGGTTTTGTGAACATTATGGAAGTATTTACTGTAGTTTTTCTGTTTTATTATCTTTGACATGAAGTGGGGGCTTTCTCCTTGAGGAAACCTACCTGACAAATACCGAAAGAGCAAATGTCCCACAACTTATAGGAAGGTAGATAGGCCTGGGGTCTGAACTAGCACAATATAGTCTATACTTGGTATGTAGGTTTCTCACTTATGGGTGGCACAAATTGAACATGCGGGAGGGGAATGGGCAGGGTATATGAAAATTAAATTCTGTAGTATTACTACAGTTAAAGAATGTTGTTTTGTGGACTGTAGTGTTTTTGTGGACATTACTGTAGTATTTACTACAGTTTCTTTTTAATGTGTGTGTGGGGGGGATACTGTGGCCCTGCAGGATTCTGTATTCCTTGTCTAGACTCCAGATTAAGGTTTTTGGAAAACGGCTGCGGTGCGCACCGCGTGTCCTTTCTCCGGTTTCGGCCAATGAGGTTCTGAGCCCCTTGCAGGAAGAAGCAAGGACATGGTTTTCCAGCTCTACAGCTGTGTAGGAGAATTGACTTTCTCTAAGTAACCTAATAACTCTGTCCCCACCCGACCCTCCTTCCCTCGCCACCTATAAGAAGCGTGGGTACAAATTCCAGCGCCAAATGTGTGGCTGAATTTTCATTCGCGTAAAAAAAAATGGTCAAAACACCCAGTCGGCGATGATTTGCAGTGGTGGCGGTACAAGTGGCTGCTCGTTAAAGGGACTCGTACATGTTACGAACATTTTCTTTACGGGAAATGTGGTGCGAGGCAAGCGTCTGTCTCTCCTCCCTGCCTCTGTGTCTATAGGGCAATCATCCTGAATGAAAGCAGCTGGCGTCAGAGAGAGACACAGAGATAGAGAGAGAGAATATTACATTTTAAATGTCTGTAATCTTTTGGACCTTTTGTGAGTGTAATATTTACTGCACATTTTTTTATTGTTTATTTCACTTTTGTTTATTATCTATTTCACTTGCTTTGGCAATGTAAACATTTGTTTCCGTGCCAATAAATCCCTTAAATTGAAAATGAGAGAAAGAGAGCCTTACCTCACCTCCAATCAGTCGCCTGGTTTTGCCTAATGCTCAGCTCAATTATTATTATTTTTTACCTTTAATTAACTAGGCAAGTCAGTTAAGAACAAATTCTTATTTTACAATGACAGACAGACACTCACAGGTTGCCTCTTAGTTTTGTCTCCTTGCACGCTCCCTCCTTAAAGCAGCTCATTGGCCCTGGCTGTATGTTTTTTTGAAGGGTGTGCCTGGAGGCTTTATGAGCAGGAAATCCAGATCTCTTTTAATGGAGGGTGCCAAGCCAGTCATCATCATCACTGGGTAGAGTTCACCGCTAGGCAGAGGCTGCTGTAGCCCTGAGCCCAAACCTGCCCCCCTCACATCACCACTCTACCCACTACCCCCTCTCGAAGCTCTCTGCAGCTTGGCAGGTGGTAAGAGTACAAGAGGCCTTCTGCGGCTGTGCCACCATTACCTCAACACACACACACCACCATAACTGCCCTTCTACCTAAGGGTCTGGCTGGTGAGAACACAGAACATTAGATGGACCTGGTTTTAAACAGACTGGTTGAACTGATAGCTTTCATTGTTTGCTGACTTCGCTGTTTTATTCCTGACCAATGCTTTTTCTATGAGATATAAACAGCTCCTGTGTCTGAATGTGGGAAGTTAAGTCTCTTTCTTAATTACTTAGCTTTTTCTCTATTCCCCCTTTCTCCCTGTCTCGTTTTTATTCCTATTTTCTCATTTCTATCACATTTTCTCAGTCCAGTTTGTTTCCAAATGAAAATACCAAGTATATGCAGTTTGATATAAAACAAATATTGAAGAAAGTACAGTTGTGTTATTCATGTCAAAATGTGAGTGTTAACGGTGCCTTTTTAGTTAAGATTGGTCCATTATTACATGGCTACTATTTGTTTAGCATCTGAATCAGAAGTGGAAACAGAGAAACACATGTTACTGCAGCACAGATTTGACCCCACACACACACCCCCATGCACTCCTCACCAGCCCTCAAACTAGGTCCTTAATTAATCCTCATTGACCCCAAGGTGTACCTCGTTAAATGAACCTCTTTTTCTGTTGTGCTTTCAGAAACCATGGACCATGGATCAAGTAAATGTGACAAGTGAGTGTATTTTACAGATTCCTTCTGTATGCTTTCATGCTCTTTCGGACATCGATTTTTCTCTCTTTCTCTTTCTATGATTATTAACTACTTGTAGAGCTCCCTCTCCTCCTTCAACTCTGCGTTTGTTCTCTCTCTCTTCTCTCTGTTCGTTCATCTCTCTCTCTCTTCTCTGTGTTTGTTCATCTCTCTCTCTCTCTCTCTGTTCATTCATCTCTCTCTTCTCTCTGTTCGTTCATCTCCCTCTGTTCGTTCATCTCTCTCTCTTCTCTCTGTTCGTTCATCTCTCTTTTCTCTGTGTTCGTTCATCTCTCTCTTCTCTCTGTTCGTTCATCTCTCTTCTCTCTGTTCGTTCATCTCTCTCTTCTCTGTTCGTTCATCTCCCTCTTCTCTCTTCTCTGTGTTTGTTCATCTCTTCTCTCTCTCTCTTTTCTCTGTGTTCGTTCATCTCTCTCTTCTCTCTGTTCGTTCATCTCTCTCTCTCTTCTCTCTTCTCTGTGTTCGTTCATCTCCTCTCTCTCTCTTTTCTCTGTGTTCATTCATCTCTCTCTTCTCTCTGTTCATTCATCTCTCTCTCTTCTCGCTTCTCTGTGTTCGTTCATCTCTTCTCTCTCTCATCTGTGTTCGTTCATCTCTCTCTTCTCTGTGTTCATTCATCTCTCTCTCTCTTCTCTGTGTTCATTCATCTCTCTTCTCTCTTTTCTGTGTTCGTTCATCTCTCTCTTTCTTCTGTTTCTGTGTTCGTTCATCTCTCTCTTCTCTCTCTCTCTTCTGTGTTCATTCATCTCTCCTCTCTCTTCTCTCTTCTCTGTGTTCGTTCATCTCTTCTCTCTCTCTCTCTCTTCTGTGTTCGTTCATCTCTTCTCTCTCTCTCTCTTCTCTCTGTTCGTTCATTCATCTCTCTCTCTCTTTTCTGTGTTCGTTCATCTCTTCTCTGTTTTCTTTGTGTTCATTCATCTCTCTCTTCTCTCTCTTCTCTGTGTTCATTCATCTCTCTTCTCTCTCTCTCTGCTCCGTGTTCGTTCATCTCTCTCTTCTCTCTCTCTTCTCTGTGTTCGTTTATCTCTCTAACTCTGCGTTCGTTGTCTCTCTGTGTGTTATGTTCAGTGGGGGTGTTCAGAAGGAGAAGGTACGGGGCAAAGACGAGACGTACTGGAAGGAGATCAACGCAGCCATGGCCTTGACTAACCTGGCGCAGGGAAAGGACAGCGGTGGATCAGGGACGACCAGCTGCATCATCCAGAAGTCCTCTCATATATCAGAAGTAAAGACTGTCAAAGTGCCTCTGGTGCAGAAGTACTAGCGCCTATCACGGAGTCGTGTGTCTCCAACTCATCTTCCCTTCTGCTCTCTATGCAACACCAACCTTCCCTCTGAAAATTCACTCGGAAGAGACAGTCAAAAACAAGAAACAAGTACTCTCTTTTTTCTGTCTGTAAAAATGCAGCAGAACTGAAGACATCCTATTTCGTGTGTGGGTTGTGTTTTGACCTGCATCACATGCATTAGACAGGTGTTGACATGATCATCGTTAGCTGCATTGTTCAGTTCTGAACGAGACACTTTTGTTATGTTAACTTATTTGATGTATCTGAATTTCTTTTCTTTTTTTTATACTCTGAAATTTGTATTGTACTTTTGCCAAAGTGCCTTTTTAGAAGCAAAGCATCACACCCGTTGTGGTTAATAATGTACAGAGTGCCTCTGGGAACATAAAGGACTATCTGAAGAGGAAAAATAATATGGTCTTATAAGCTTCTTCTGAAGGACTCCCTCCCTCCATGATATGTGCCTTACAACGTGAATGAATTTATCTGACCTTAAATAATATCTGTACTGTTCTAATTTATCAAGACACACACACACACACACACAAAGCAGTGGGTGACTAAATTAAATGAAACTAAACAGACAATAACTGTGAATATATAGATAAAGTTCACTCCAGCCAAACACACTAACACCTAGCACTTGAGGGTTAGAATGGATAGGATACCAGCAGATCTATTGTGTTGTCGTTAGTCACAAGCACCATCATGTTTTCCACAGCTCGGCCTTGGGAGTTTTATTTCTGAGAGGGGATGGATCCTTATCAAGGTTTTTAAACTGGAAAGCGCAAGCAAATGTTGACCTAGCACCAGCATACAGGCATGCTCACGTGCACACACACACACACACACACACACACACACACACACACACACACACACACACACACACACACACACACACACACACACACACACACACACACACACACACACACACACACACACACACACACACACACACACACACACACACACACACACACACACACACACACACGCGCACACACACACACGCACACACACACACACGGTCGGGAGGTTTAGTCGGCACAGTGCTATATCTGTTTAATCAAAGAGGGCTGTGAACTAAAGGGATGTTTTTCTGTCTGTTATCAGTGTAGTATTATATGAAGTACTGTGTTGCTCCCTTACATGTTTTCGTTTAGAACAAGGTACGTCAACAGTGTAAAAAAAAGACTAGGAGGTCAATTTAATCCAACCCAGATTGCAGTATTTATGCAGTGGTTATTTTTCCAATGGTCAAATGAATTCACAGACTGGTCTTGGGTTATGTTTAAAAACCTACAACTACGACCAGGGCGACCCCCCCCCTCCCCGGGACGGATATTGTACATAAAGACACTGAGTAAACATTGCTAAGGTGGGTTTGATTGAATCCCGACCTAGCTCACCATGCCGTTTAATCCTACACTCACTCCTGCTTAGCTGTTCTAAATCACACTCAATGTGCTGTTTACAAGAAGCCAGAGAGAGAGAGACTTGCTCAAAAAAATGACAAATAAATAGCCTTTTCAGTATTATCTCTTTGTCAGCCAGCAAAGCAATTGTTCAAGTATTTGTTATTGTGCGTTTGTTTATCGCAGTGGTTGTTCTGCTGTATCAAAGTTTTACTTCACCATAACGCGTTGTGTTCCTTTTTGTGACCGAATGGAAAGAATCCTCCTTAAATACTTCTAAAGTATGTTATTTACATTGTAGCAACCCAATGCCAAGTACACAACTGAGAGGAATCAAGTTGGACTGTTATAGTAACTAGTCAGCCATTTTCTGCCGACTCACTAATTGTTTGTATATCTTCAAGGTACTGTTTATGTGTCAAAATCTACACTTTAAAAAACAAAAAATAATCTCTGTGCTGTTTGGGCCCATTGTTTGACAACCTAGACTGTGCTTGTGGTCAAGGGGTGATTGAGAAGAGCTGAACAAAGCTACTTGTAGCCATGACTCTTATTCTTGAATGTGCAAACCGTTAAAAGCTGCACTTTAAACTCTCTGTTCTCCAGTAGGAAGAAAGAGAAGAAAAGTCGTCATTGAGAAGTTATGGGATTGATTTGAAGGGGGTAACAATGTGTTGAGGCTTCAGAGGCACAGAACAGCCATTGTTTTACCTGTACACCCTGTAGGGACACAGAATCAGTCGGCAAACTAAATGTACCCCGAGGCTTCGGTCCAGTACTGTACATTTGTTTCTGTGCAGAAACTCATGCTTTCAAACAGATGCTGACAAACGGAAACCAATTCACTTTTGTCATATTTTAGAAAAATCTATAAATTATTAAGGATTGTAAAAAAATAAGTTGGTGAGAATAGTCTGTTTTTTTTATTGTTAAGTTATGAGTTAAAACATTTTGATAGAGACTGGATTGTTATCCAATGACCAAATGCATAATATCTCATTGTATTGTCTGATTTTGCTTTTATGTAAACATGTATTTTGTTAATCTATGGTTACTTCCACAAAACAATGAATAAACCTTTGAAGAAATTGTATGATATTGATATTTTGCTCAATTTGGGACTCTATAAAAATATACAGTATATATTCATGGGAATTATATAAACTTGTATGAATAATTTTTGAACCATTGAGTTATTTTTCTATCAACTTTAACACATGAGAAAAAAACTCATTTCGCTTTTACTCTGATCAAAAATATGAAACTCTTGCCTCACTATACCAAAACGTTACATTAAAATGTATATTTTTTTAAACAGCACTTGAAAATAAATCTGAATTCACCACAGTTTGGTTTTGCAACATTAACTCCTCACTGTTATCTGCTAAAAACACATTTAAACCTGCACTTTTGGCATTCTGGGTTAAAGAGGTCCTTCCCAGCCATGTGTTTGTTTGACTGGATAATTCCCGCAACACAAAGCCTCGCAAAAATATAATGTAGCAATTCATCTCTGATTGGGCCTCTGTTAAAACAGAGTGTTGACGTCTTTCGCTTTCTTCTCAGAATTATTCTGAATAGGCCACCCCATTAATTATGCTAAATGCAATTGTCTTTGGTTTCTGTTTAGTACATACTGAAACCCAAAAGACATACAAGCCCCGAAATAGAAATAGATTTAAGGGACTAGAGTAGGAATAATGTAATGTAATTTCCTTAGTGAAAACACGCTGTTCTAAAGGTCTTAATTCCGATGATTAGGTCACAAATGGCATGCTTTTCCCTGTATAGTGCACTACTTTTGACCAGGGCCCCAGAAGTAGTGCAGTAGTGCAGAATAGAGTGCCATTTGGGATGCAAACCATGATTCAACAGCAGAAACACAAACAGCTCCCAATGTGAGACATGTTTATTTACAATACAGGAGGGGTGTGGCTTTCTAAAGAGCATTTTCAGAGCTAAACCAACAAATCAGACAACCCCTCTTTTACAGCTCACTGTATACATCAGTGGGATGTCTCTGTCGCCGCAGATTTGCAGTTGAACTGGGCCCCTGTGTTTGGTATCAGTGGTATTTTTTTACTTCATTGGGATTCTCAAACAGTGCCTTAAGACAGTTGTGTGTTCTTTGTGCATTCTGCAAATCGACTTATTACAATATGGACTAATGGAGATCTGGTTTCTCTATACAGATCACAGTGACTAACTGTGGCGTTGTAGTTGTACAATGCTTTTGATACAGTGTGCACAACCAAGCCTTTGTGCAGGGATCATGCAGTAAAGTTTGTCTCCCCTCCACAGTGAAGTTGGAGGAAGCGTGAATTCGTGGCAAGAGACGCTAGGTGTGTCCTTGTCCTCAGGATTTGGCGTTGGCGGCAGGGCCTACACCCTCTCCTCGCCTCTCCTCTTTAGCTTCTATTAATGCCTCTACCATGCCATCGCTCTGCTCGCCACCCTATCCTGAGCCCTGCCGCGGAGCCAAGGCCCTCTCACTCCAGGGACGGCGCGCGAGAGAGAGGGGAAGAGAGGGGAGGTAGGGACAGGGAGATGACATAAAGTAAGAGAGAGAGAGAGAGACAGAGAAACATACAGAGGCAGAGAGAGAGAGTATACAGAAACATAGAGTCCAACGGAGTCCTTCCCAAGCCAATGGCAGTGAACACAGCACCACAAACTGCATGATGCTGCCTGGCCCTGGAAAGCCCTTCGCCGCACGGTCCATCTATCAGTCAGGACCAATCAGGCCAGGGCTCTTTGAGGGGCCAGCGGCTCAGCAAGGGACCACTGGGGATGTACTGGATCCCTGAGCCAACTGGAGCACAGCGCTCTCTCTCTCCCCCTCCCTCCCTCCCTCCCTCCCTCCATCCATCCCCCCTCGCTCCATCCCCCCTTCCCTTTCTCTCTTGTCTCTCAGGCAGCTATCCCGGACACGTCCCAAAATAATTCTATCAGGTGTTTTGACCCGTCTCTCTGTTCTCATCTCTCATTAAGTGGCCTGGCAAACATCCACATCTGAGCAATAGTTTCCATCGAAAATATTAAGCGATATTCCATCATGTTTTCTTTTTTTCTTATAAGTCCCAAACGGCACCCTATTCCCTATATAGTGCACTACTTTTGACCAGGACCCATAGGGCTCTGGTCAAAAGTAGTGCACTATGTGGGGAATAGGGTGCCATTTGGGACTCAGATTTGGTGTTTGTCTGGAGGATTTGAAGTTGAAGACTAGCATTTGCTGAAAGATTTGAAAAGCGTTGCGGAACTAAGAGCTGTTATCTCGGAGCGCACGATCGAGAGACGGACAAGTGAAGAGATGTTAGGCGCTTGGCAGACAACTTTACTTGACAGACTCCAGATCACCTTGTTTTTACCCAGCCAGAAAAGGAATGGAACTCAGAGGAAAACCACACGGGATGAAATCCAAGAACCAAAGACTTTATTCCTGAAAATCATTTAAAAACAAATTGTATAGTATTTCTTATTTGATGAGGGACTCTAACCTTCACCACACTGAAGTAATTAGTTACCTTGCAGAGGAGAGGAGAGGATGCTTCAACAGTACGTTCAGTAGAGTCAGTCCTTCTCTGCATTCCAAATGGCACTGTATTGCCTATATAGGGCTCTGGCTAAAATAAATTCACTATAAAGGAAATAGAGTGGCATTTGGGACGCAGCCCTTGTTGTGTTTCCACTCATACACATTATGCTTGGAGACAAATCTGAAGAAACAAGTATTCAGTTTGTTATTCAGAAATTCCTCAACGAATTGATTGATTAAAACTGTCCGGCTTTGCAACTTAGCAATGGGACCGGTACTGATCAACTGCAGGTGCATGTCACAGGAGGTTGGTGGCACCTTAATTGGGGAAGATGCGCTCATGATAATGGCTGGAGAGGAATCAGTGGAATGGTATCAAATACACCAAACACATGATTTCCATGTGTTTGATGCCGTTCTATTTACTCCGTTCCAGCCGTTATTATGAGCCGTCCTCCCCTCAGCAGCCTCCTCTGCTGCATGGGTGTTTTGCCATTTTTCAATGTGCCTTTTTAAGCGTTTTTACATCATATAAAAGTGAGGAAGCTAACAAAGCCATGTAAGGTCACACGGATACTGTTGTAGGAGTCTCAGCTCTCATGATAAGGAGTGTCGACAAGACACACAGGAGTCAATGGGTTAAAAAGGGTGATGACATTTCAAGGATGTGTCCCAAATGGTTCTATTGTCTATATAGAGCACTGCTTTTTACCAGAGTCCCATGGCCCTGATCAAAAGTAGTGCACTAAATAGGGAATAGGGAGTCAAATTGGGACATAGACAAAGTCTTTAAACTGTTGAAACAGACTGTTATGCACTTACCTAAAGACTAAATATAAGGGCTCAGACACACGAATAGCGTTTGCTGGCCGAGAGTACTTAGCACCTCCGAGCATAATTTGCAAACCGAGTGTGTACAGTCGGCAGTCAGATGTTTACGCAACAAATTTTCGATCGGAATTTTAACACCCAAAGTGCTAAATGTAATACTTTATTAGTAATTATATAATTATAAGTGTTAAACTAACATTTTTCAAAGTATTGATAAACTAACACCCCAAGATGGTTGCAAATTCCAACTTAAGTTAACTCTTTATTAAAGCTGTTGTTACACTTTCTCACTGTTAGGGAATTAACACCTGTGGTGTCACACTGACTCATTGTTGGGTGTTGTTTTCTATCTGGTGTAAAGCCTTATTTGTATATTTATTTCCCAGGGAGCCTTTCGAGTGAATTTTAGATGTACCAATACCACGCATGACTGCGTTCGCATTCGAAGGCTTTCAGTCCTGTAGCTCACCAAGTGAGTGCAGAAGTGAAGATGTTATCCTAATAAAGTAACTATTTATGAAAATACAGAATTTGTTTTTGACAATACCATACTTCGACAGTTAGTTTTACCCTAACACAATAGTCTGACACTCCTGGTTTGCAGGCCACATTGGCAAATCATATTATGCTGGCTTGCAAAGTGTTATGTATTTCCTATTGGAATCCAGCCAGAGTTAGGATAGCCAACAATTGGAACTTTTAATCCCCCGCAATCTGCAGTTAGAATGACATGCCAAGGTAGGGAAGAGAGATAAGAGACTTCCTGAGCCATCTAAACTGGCACGGCCGCTTCAATAAAGGGTGAAAAAAGTGGACTCGTTTAGAAAAATGTATGCTATTTATCTTTGTGTAGTACAAGATCAATTAATCAATCGATGCGGCATGCAGAAACATAGATATTAAAACAAGCTCATCTAAAAAGCAACCCTAACTCTGAGAGAGTTCACGGAAATGAACTCAACACTGTCGAGTAACAACACCACCACCTGGTTAACACATTTATTCACCGTTGGTGGTGTCAATTTCAATCCCGCTGGTGTTAACCCCACTAGAATCGACACTCAAATATATAACGCGCACAACACTGTTAACCTCAACACTGAGATGTTAACACCCGCAAAAATCTGCTTCGTACAGCAGGTGCTCCCTAAAACACAGCGTGCTGAGCGATCAGCAGATCCACATTTGGTGCGATGTATGCGAGCCACATATCACAGAATTACAGAATCACATCAAGTGAATCACACAGAGCCAAAGACTCCTTACTATAATACATGAAGAGTTCATTGAGAATCATAAAGGAATTATGTAATATATGAATTGTTATCTCAGTGTGATACTTCACTTCCTGAGTTTTCTATAGGAATGAGAAAAGTTACATTGATTTTGATCCATGTCTTAAACTAATGCGGCAGGATGACTGTTAAGAGTAAAACACTGAAAAGGTTTATTTTGTTATATTACATTGCTTAATGGATTATTTCCCTAAGGTATTTTCTATTGGTCTGAGTATGAGGGATGAATACTGGAATTGTTTTGTCTCCATGATTTTGTTATTGTTTTAAAGCCACAGATGTTCAACTCTTCTCCTGGTTCCAATGCTGATGTGAGGCGGTAACTCGTTTCTAAATCTGCTGCTCAGTAAGCTAACCTAAGGCAGTAGCAACATGTCCTGTCTTTATTGTTCATAATAAACATTCCAAAAACCACGAGAAACGTTGAGAAAAAAAGTTTGACTTTTAAGAAACAACACAAAATTGCTATTTTCGGCCAAACAGCGGCGTTTTAGATGAATTATCAGGTGTTTTGTTAGAATGGCTGAGTCTTTTGAACGCATTGGTCTTAAACAAAGGGGTGGAAATGATACATCATGTCAAGTTAAAACAAAAAGGTTGAGTGGACTTGTTAGGTCATGCGGTGGAGGGTTGGGGTTGTTTCGACTTGAGAAATGGTCACAAGTGAGGAGATCAAGAACGAGCAAAACACCAGGAGGGAGAGAGAGAGAGAGAGAGAGAGAGAGAGAGAGAGAGAGAGAGAGAGAGAGAGAGAGAGAGAGAGAGAGAGAGAGAGAGAGAGAGAGAGAGAGAGAGAGGGAGAGGGAGAGGGAGAGGGAGAGAGAGAGAGAGAGAGAGAGAGAGAGAGAGAGGGAGAGGGAGAGGGAGAGAGGGAGAGAGAGAGAGAGAGAGAGACAGGGGGGAGAGAGAGAGAGAGAGAGAGAGAGAGAGAGAGAGAGAGACAGGGGGGAGAGAGAGAGAGAGAGAGAGAGAGAGAGAGAGAGAGAGAGAGAGAGAGAGAGAGAGAGAGAGAGAGATACTTTACCTCAAACCACTCATAACTAAATATCAGCATCTACTGTCCACTATAAAGACTATAAAGTGTTGTAATGCAAATGGCCTTTATTTGCCCTCAATGCCCCACTGAACTCTTTGAGATGATCATTATATAACAAACGCCTCACAAGTCCTCAACTGGCAGCTACATTAAATAGTACCAACAAAACACCAATCTCAACTTCAACAATGAAGAAGCGACTCTTCTAGGCAGAGTTCCTCTGTCCAGTGTCTGTGTTATTCTGCCTATCTTAATCTTTTATTTTTATTGGCCAGTCTGAGATATGGCTTTTTCTTTTCAACTCTGCCTAGAAGGCCAGCATCCTGGAGTCGCCTCTTCACTGTTGACGTTGAGACTGGTGTTTTGCGGGCACTATTAAATGAAGCTGTCAGTTGAGGACTTGTGAGGAGTCTGTTTCTCAAACTAGGCACTAATGTACTTGTCCTCTTGCTCAGTTGTGCACTGGGGCCTCCCACTCCTCTTTCAGTTTGCTCTGTTCTGTGAAGGGAGTAGTACACAGATCTTCAGATCTACGAGATCTTCAGTTTCTTGGCAATTTCTTGCATTGAATAGCCTTAATTTCTCAGAACAAGAATAGACTGACGAGTTTCAGAAGAAAGTTCTTTGTTTCTAGCCATTTTGAGCCTGAATCGAAAACACAAATGCTGATGCTCCAGATACTCAACTAGTCTAAAGGAGGCCAGTTTTATTGCTTCTTTAATCAGAACAGTTTTCAGCTGTGCTAACATAATTGTAAAAGGTTTTCTAATGATCAATTAGCCTTTTAAAATGATAAACTTGGATTAGCTAACACAATGTATAAAATGCTAATTTCAATGCAAAATGTTACCAGTAGTGCTAACACTAGCGGGAGTTAGCTAACAAGATCAACGCATGGTAATTGAACACAATATACCACAAATTGTAGCTCAACATAACATGACGCAGATCTCAAGGCATTTACGTTTAGATGCACGCACAATTAAACATCAGGCATACAGGGATTCAGTCCACAGGGATTCAGTCCACAAAAGTTCAGCAGGAGAGGAAACTGTGGAAATGCTCTTCGGGATGGGGAAAGCACATTTCTGACCACACAGTCCCAGGAATCAAGGCTGCTGATAAGCTGAACGAGATGTGGTAATAAGTATTTGGCATGACCTTGACCAATAAGACACTAACAAAAGTGGGGGTCCTCTGAATAGGAGACTAAGCTGCCCGACTAGAACTTACCATAAAGGATGGCTAGAATCAGCTGACTGAAGCTAGCCGTTTTAACACAAATCCTAAAACTAACCCTAAACCTAATTTGAACCCTAACACTAATTCTAACCTTAACCCTAAACCCCCTAGAAATAGCATTTAGCCTTGTGGGGACTAAGAAAATGTCCCCAGTTGATCAAACTTTTGTTAGTTTACTATTCTTGTGGGGACTTCTGGTCCCCATAAGTATAGATAAACATGTCCACAGTCACACACACACACACACACACACACACACACAAAGGTCTGTAACATTGCAAGAAAAAGGCAGGGTTAGCTTTTTCCTAACCTTTTTCCTAACCCTCAGCTGTTTCCAAACCTCCATAATCCCCTCTTTATAACTAACCTGCTGTTGTTCTCCTGAGACGGACCTGGCGAAACAGCTGCTACAAACAAACCCAACTTCCAATGGGATTGGGGGTAATAGCCAATTTATGCACGCAAGCACACACGCATGAGCACACACACATAGGCATGCAAACAGGAACACACACACATACACATCCTGCCAACAAACAGCAGATGGCTAAACCCACATTATTGATCATTTGACTTCCTAAGACTCTTAACAACATGGTTTGGCTGCTCTTACAGTATCTCCTTTCATAAACGATGATCACTTTGGCCCAATTATTGTCTTCACCTCACCAAGCTGGCCCAAGGTCTTAAGACTATGTATACTCCATGGCCAGTTTATTAGGTACACTACCCCCTTCACAAAAATGGATCGCTCCTACAGACAGTGAGTCACGTGGCTTGCTATATAAAGCAGTCAGACAGGCATCGAGGCATTCAGTTACTGTTCGACTGAATGTTAGAATGGGCAAATTAGTGGCGTAAAGCAACTTTGAGTGTTGTTTAATTGTTGGTACAAGGCACGCCGGATCCAGTATCTCAGAAACGGCTGCCCTCCAGGGCTTTTCACGGACGGCAGTGTCTATAAGGTTTCCCGAGAACGGTGAGACAAACTCAAAACCTCCATTCAGCGTCAGTCCTGTGGGTGAAAACAGCTCGTTGATGACAGAGGTCGAAGGAGAATGGCAAGAATCATACAAGCTAACAGGCAGGCCACAAACAGACAAATAACAGTGCAGTACAACAGTGATGTGCAGAACGGCATCTCGGAAACACACAACTCAGCGTTGTCATGGAACGGCTATTGCAGCAGACAATCACACAGGATTCAACTCCTATCAGCTAAATAACAAGAAGTAGCCGCTCCAGTGGGAACACGATCAACAACACTGGACAACTGAGGAGTGGAAAAACATTGCCTGGTCCGATGAATCCCAGTTCCTGTTGCGTCGTGCTGATGGGGCGGCAGGTAGCCTAGCCTAGTTAGAGCGTTGGGCTAGTAACCGAAAGGTTGCAAGATCGAATCCCCAATCTGACAAGGTAAAAACCTGTCGTTCTGTCCCTGAACAAGGCAGTTAACCCTGTTAACCCCCAGGCTGTCATTGTAAATAAGAATTTGTTCTTAACTGACCTGCCAAGTTAAATAAAGGTTTAAAAAACATTTCTGGCTTGTAGAATCAATGTCCTGAAGAATTCAGGCTGTTCTGGAGGCAATGGGGGGGGGGGGGGGGGGGGGTCTGACCTGGTACTACATGGGTGTACCTAATAAACAACAGCTATAACTCAGTAGAACTTGGTTGTTGAATGTCATTTTCTAAGGTATATGCCCTCAGCAAGACCAATAATTGAGTTCAGTGTACTTTCCTCATTCTCTCAACTTCCCATGTAATAGTTATTCCCAGTTCTGCCTATTCTTCAGGATTACATCTTCTCTGTCTTGTATAATGGTTCTCTGCTACAGTTTCAAATCATGTGCTCCATTCCATGTCCACAGACAGTTGTGTTAGGTCAGAAACATTGTCCATGTCCCACAGACACCAGTCCAGCAGTAGCAGTAGCATAACCCCTCATAATATAATGACAGCTGTGGGATCACAAATAAGGAAAAGAAGAGAGAAAAAAGGTTGGGTCTATGTTTCTGTTCTGTCTGTAATATTTCTTAAGAGAAAAGTTGAATAAATTCCTGACTACAGTCAAGTGAAACCACGTCAATGCAACAGATGTAGAACAAAAAAAAATGGCAGCTGCCGTAGGAATGTGGCTTGGCAGGGACGAGGATGGCCGGGGAGACTGTGGCCCCGTCCCAAACAACACCCTGTTCACTTACAATGCACTGCTTTTGACCAGAGCCCTGGTCAAAGTAGTGCACTATATAGGGAATAGGGTGCTATTTGGGACGGGACATGTAAGGTCCTCTCGCGTTAACACGTTTGTGTTTGGAAGCACAAAGATACTTTGTTGATGGACGCAGTTTGACTCTCCCTGCTTGAATCACATATCTGCATGTACAGGGTATCACATCTCATTGACTGGCACATGAACAAATTATACACAAAGGCTTCCATGTGTCCAGACCATATGCCCAGGGTAGTTTTCTATGAAATACTATTAGCAATATTGAGAGGGAGTAGATCTACTATTATGGCACTGGACACACACAAACACGCACGCACGCAAACACGCACGCAAACACGCACTCTGCACGCACTCTGCACGCACTCTTACGATGCATTCTGCACGCACTCTGCACGCACTCTGCACGCACTCTTATGATGCATTCTGCACGCACTCTGCACGCACTCTTACGATGCATTCTGCAAGGCCATTCTTATTTACTGCCCTGAAATGTTTCATCCAGCCGACAATATGTTCAATATTTCCCAACTTAGGAGTGTGTTCACAGAGAGCTTACCTATCAAGAAGCATTGCTCATCAACCACCTTATAAACTCATTTGATAATGGAGACATTGAATGAAAACCCAGGTCAGGTTGGGTCAGCAGAAAATTAAGGATATACGTGCAAATGAACCAATAAAGCGAGTACTGTATAGAGCAGCTGGAAATACAAAAAAATAAATGTTCTCTCACTGTCAACTGCGTTTATTTTCAGAAAGCTTAACATGGGTAAATATTTGTATGAACATAACAAGATTCAACAACTGAGATATAAACGGAACAAGTTCCACAGACACGTGACTAACAGAAATGGAATAATGTGTCCCCTGAACAAAGAGAGGGTCAAAATCAAAAGTAACTGTCAGTATCTGGTGTGGCCACCAGCTGCATTAAGTACTGCAGTGCATCTCCTCCTCATAGACTGCACCAGATTTGCCAGTTCTTGCTGTGAAATGTTACCCCACTCTTCCACCAAGGAACCTGCAAGTTCCCCGACATTTCCGGGGGGAATGGCCCTAGCCCTCATCCTCCGATCCAACAAGCCCCAGGCGTGCTCTATGGGGTTGAGATCCTGGCTCTTTGCTGGCCATGGCAGAACACTGACATTCCTGTCTTGCAGGAAATCACGCACAGAACGATGGCTGGTGGAATTGTCATGCTGGAGGGTCATGTCAGGATGAGCCTGCAGGAAGGTTACCACATGAGGGTGTAACACTCATTCCTTCGACGATAAACGCGAATCTGACCATCACCCATGGTGAGACAAAACCGCGACTCATCAGTGAAGAACACTTTTTAGCAGTCCTGTCTGGTCCAGCGACGGTGGGTTTGTGCCCATAGGCAACGTTGTTGCCTGTGATGTCTGGTGAGGACATCACAGGCCTACAAGTCCTCATTCCAGCCTCTCTCAGCCTATTGCGGACAGTCTGAGCACTGATGGAGGGATTGTACGTTCCTGGTGTAACTCGGGCAGTTGATGTTGTCATCCTGTACCTGTCCCGCAGGTGTGATGTTCGAATGTACCGATCCTGTGCAGGTGTTGTTACACGTGGTCTGCCACTGTGAGGACGATCAGCGGTCTGTCCTGTCTCCCTGTAGCGCTGTCTTAGGCGTCTCACAGTACAGACATTGCAATTTATTGCCCTGGCCACATCTGCAGTCCTCATGCCTCCTTGCAGCATGCCTAAGGCACGTTCACACAGATGAGCAGTGACCCTGGGAATCTTTCTTTTGGTGTTTTTCAGAGTCAGCAGAAAGGCCTCTTTAGTGTCCTAAGTTTTCAGAACTGTGACCTTAATTGCCTAACGACCGTTCCACAGGTGCGTGTTCATTAATTGTTTATGGTTCATTGAACAAGCATGGGAAACAGTGTTTAAACACTTTACAATCAAGATCTGTGAAGATATTTGGATTTTTACGAATTATCTTTGAAAGACAGGGTCCTGAAAAGGGGACGTTTCTTTTTTTGCTGAGTTTATAAGAGTCTCGAGGGTTTCAATTGTATTAAAGAGTGTGATTGATTAAGCCGCTTCATTGAATCAACATTGAATTGATCTCTTTACAAGTTTCCGTTGTATTCCAGTGGCTACTGCTTTGTCTGTCTGTGTGTCTGTCTGTCTATGTGTCTGTCTGCAGGCCAAATCTATAAAAGGCCTGAGAGTGATCTACTTAGGACTTATGCCCAGACGGTTGGACAGCCATGGTTGCGTCCCAAGTGGCACCCTATTTTCTGTCAAGTGCACTACTTTAGTCCACGGGCCGTAGGGCTCGTGTCAAAAGTATGGCTCTACATAGGGAATAGGGTGCCATTTGGGACATCACATCCCCATGTACTACATGTCATCCCAGACCCAGATGCTCTGGCGTTTGTCAGGGTTGAGTTTTGCGTCACTGGGTCCTATTTAAATGACTGCTATTTAATCATCATATACCGCTCATCTCCTACAGAGGAGTCCTCAGTTATAGATATAAAGTTCTACTGTAGGTAGGTTTATTATATGACACCCATACACAGAACCCCACAAACCTAATCTAACCAATGATCTCTAACAGTCTTTTATGTACCTTTTGAGAATGTAGTCCATGTGTTATACTGTTATAATACATGCCTGGTATTTGTTATTAGAATGGACCTAATAAAACTAACATTGTGGGGGAAATGAGGTTTCAGAGAACGTTTTAGCACCTCATCCGGTCATATGTTCTCAGACAAATATATGATGGTATCCTGGTTCTGACCCCTGAATGGCTGTCATTTCAGTTGCAGTTCTTTACACAGAAGAGACAGAGAAAATAAATCAAGGAGAAAACAGAGAGACCACTGAAATGTTCCAAAAAAGATAAGATCAAGTTCTGAAACCTAGATGAAGATCAACTACCTCAAAATATTTGAAGCTCGGAAAGAGACAGACAGAGGAGGAGGGGACAACATCAATAACTGTCCACTGTGTGTGTGTGTTATACTCCGTGATTCGGCTGTGTCCGGGAGCACACTATGAGCTACAGTACCCTGGAACCCCTAAGCTCTGCGGTGGGAGTGGGAGGCAGCACACTGATGACCTCACTGAAATATATGCGCTACTGTCTGCCGCTTGATTGGACGAATGTAAATATTTGAACTCTTGGAAATGTGCCTGCTGCTATCCAACACCATGCATGAGTTCGAAGCCACTCAGGGTCTGTATGGTGAGGAGCCAGGAGCCAATGCACAGACACACACACACACACACACACACACACACACACACACACACACACACACACACACACACACACACACACACACACACCACACACACACACACACACACACACACACACACACACACACACACACACACACACACACACACCTTGACGTTGGTAGCCAGGAGCCAAGGCGGGCCCCAAGCCCCAATCCGGCACTGTGGGGAACCTAAACCATTGTTACTGTATCTGCTTACCTAGGAGGGGCAGGAGTGTGTGTGTGTGTGTCTGAACATATTGTTTGTGAAAGCTGATGTAAAATTAGATGTGGAGAGTTTTTAGAGCCGGTGCCAGTCTATGTTAAGCCAGGCTCAGGCCCAGCAGGTTACTAACGTCCTCCACATTACGGCCTTGAGGTGGGTGAGAAGTAGACAAAACAGCCAAGCCTAAAGGCCCCCGCCCCGAGCGAGGCTGTTACCATTACAAAACACACACACTCCTACACAAACAACACACGCACACATGCATACACACACATACATGCAGACACATGCGCAGATGCACGCACACACACACAGTTTTCCAGCTTCTACATCTGCCACTAACTAACAGTCTGCATTCCAAATAGCACGCTATTATTCCATTTTGTTCTGGTCAAAAGTAGTGAACTATAAATGGAATAGGGTGCCATTTGGAACAAATCTATAAAGTACAGGGTCTCTTTTCTCCAGTACCACAGTAAACTGTCCCACTATTGTAAATTATACCACTGTATCAATAAAGTATTCCAAATCCAAAATATATTGATTTCCAAAATATTATAAAAGTATAACAACATCTATAAAATGTACTTTTTGGATCCAAATCTATCGTCTTGTATTCAATATTAGTCTAAAAAGTGATAAACATCTGTGCAATGAAAACATTTTCCAACCATTTTAGTATTTTTGAGTCATAAATCTTTGAGGTCTTTCAGATATGGTGATATTTTTCAAAATATTAAATATGTGATGACAAGGAATTCATGAAATTATTATTTTTCCATTCGCCTGTATGAAATTCTTAGACAGAATACGAAAATACCAGTCATAAATATAACCTAAACAAACAGCCTGGTTTCATAGACTAGAAGTAACATAGTAAATGTAAATCTGGGACACTCAAATTAGTATTTGTTACGTTTGGCATGGTTACATAACACAGATTGTTACTTAAGGCAAAAATGGAGGTGGTTGGGTGGGAGTACAATGCAAAAGTCTATTAACACAAGTTTGAATCTCATCATGGACAACTTTAGCATTTGAGCTAATTAGCAACTTTTCAACTCAAATCAAATCAAATCTTATTTGTCACATGCACATGGTTAGCAGATGTTAATGCGAGTGTAGCAAAATGCTTGTGCTTCTAGTTCCGACCATGCAGTAATATCTAACAAGTAATCTAACAATTTCACAACAACTACCTTATACACACAAGTGTAAAGGAATTAATAAGAATATGTACATAAAAATATATGAATGAGCGATGGCCGAACGGCATAGGCAAGATGCAGTAGATGATATAGACTACAGTATATACATACGAGATGAGTAATGTAGGGTATGTAAACATTATATAAAGTGGCATTGTTTAAAGTGGCTAGTGATACATTTATTACATACATTTTTCATTATTAAACTGGCTAGAGATGAGTCAGTATGCTGGCAGCAGCCACTCAATGTTAGTGATGGCTGTTTAACAGTCTGATGGCCTTGAGATAGAAGCTGTTTTTCAGTCTCTGGGTCCCAGCTTTGATGCACCTGTACTGACCTCGCCTTCTGGATGATAGTGGGTTGAACAGGCAGCTGCTCGGATGGTTGTTGTAAAAAGGAACGCGAAGCGAGGCGGCCTTCTATGTCGGCGCCAGAAGTTACTTCCTACTTAGTCTACTTACTACTTTTCAACATGTTAGCTAACTCTTCCCCTAACCTTAACCCTTTAAGCGAACCCTTCCCCTAACCCTTTAACCTAAGTCCTATACTTAACCCTAACCTTAACCCTAAACGTTAGCCAGCTACAGTGCCTTGCGAAAGTATTCGCCCCCCTTGAACTTTGCGACCTTTTGCCACATTTCAGGCTTCAAACCTAAAGATATAAAACTGTATTTTTTTGTGAAGAATCAACAACAAGTGGGACACAATCATGAAGTGGAACAACATTTATTGGATATTTCAAACTTTTTTAACAAATCAAAAACTGAAAAATTGGGCGTGCAAAATTATTCAGCCCCTTTACTTTCCGTGCAGCAAACTCTCTCCAGAAGTTCAGTGAGGATCTCTGAATGATCCAATGTTGACCTAAATTACTAATGATGATAAATACAATCCACCTGTGTGTAATCAAGTCTCCGTATAAATGCACCTGCACTGTGATAGTCTCCCCCCGTCAAAAGCGCAGAGAGCATCATGAAGAACAAGGAACACACCAGGCAGGTCCGAGATACTGGTGTGAAGAAGTTTAAAGCCGGATTTGGATACAAAAAGATTTCCCAAGCTTTAAACATCCCAAGGAGCACTGTGCAAGCGATAATATTGAAATGGAAGGAGTATCAGACCACTGCAAATCTACCAAGACCTGGCCGTCCCTCTAAACTTTCAGTTCATACAAGGAGAAGACTGATCAGAGATGCAGCCAAGAGGCCCATGATCACTCTGGATGAACTGCAGAGATCTACAGCTGAGGTGGGAGACTCTGTCCATAGGACAACAATCAGTCGTATATTGCACAAATCTGGCCTTTATGGAAGAGTGGCAAGAAGAAAGCCATTTCTTAAAGATATCCATAAAAAGTGTTGTTTAAAGTTTGCCACAAGCCACCTGGGAGACACACCAAACATGTGGAAGAAGGTGCTCTGGTCAGATGAAACCAAAATGGAACTTTTTGGCAACAATGCAAAACGTTATGTTTGGCGTAAAAGCAACACAGCTGAACACACCATCCCCACTGTCAAACATGGTGGTGGCAGCATCATGGTTTGGGCCTGCTTTTCTTCAGCAGGGACAGGGAAGATGGTTAAAATTGATGGGAAGATGGATGGAGCCAAATACAGGACCATTCTGGAAGAAAACCTGATGGAGTCTGCAAAAGACCTGAGACTGGGACGGAGATTTGTCTTCCAACAAGACAATGATCCAAAACATAAAGCAAAATCTACAATGGAATGGGTCAAAAATAAACATATCCAGGTGTTAGAATGGCCAAGTCAAAGTCCAGACCTGAATCCAATCGAGAATCTGTGGAAAGAACTGAAAACTGCTGTTCACAAATGCTCTCCATCCAACCTCACTGAGCTCGAGCTGTTTTGCAAGAAGGAATGGGAAAACATTTCAGTCTCTCGATGTGCAAAACTGATAGAGACATACCCCAAGCGACTTACAGCTGTAATCGCAGCAAAAGGTGGCGCTACAAAGTATTAACTTAAGGGGGCTGAATAATTTTGCACGCCCAATTTTTCAGTTATTGATTTGTTAAAAAAGTTTGAATTATCCAATAAATGTTGTTCCACTTCATGATTGTGTCCCACTTGTTGTTGATTCTTCACAAAAAAATACAGTTTTATATCTTTATGTTTGATGCCTGAAATGTGGCAAAAGGTCGCAAAGTTCAAGGGGGCCGAATACTTTCGCAAGGCACTGTAGCTAACGTTAGTAACCAAGCCACCTAGCTAGAATTCGTAACATATCATACATTTAGAAAATTCGTAAAATGTTGTACGTTTTGCAAATTCATAACATGTTGTACATTTAGTAAATTCGTAACATATAATACGAATTGTAATTCATAATATGAAACAGTTGATGGACATCCAACATATCATACAAAACGTAACATAAACTGCATGACCAAAAGTATGTGGAACCAGCTTGTCGAACATCTCATTCCAAAATCATAGGCATCATCAATATTGAGTTGGTCCCCCCTTTGCTGCTATAACAGCCTCCACTCTTCTGGGAAGAATGACCACTCGATGGTCATTGTTGGAAAAGTGACTTCCTATGACGGCCATTCTACTGTAAATGTTTGTCTATGGAGATTGCATGGCTGTTTACTAAATTTATACACGTGTCAGCAACGGGTGTGTGAAATAGCCGACTCCACTCATTTGAAGGGGTGTCCACATACAGTTGAAGTCGGAAGTTTACATACACCAGCCAAATACATTTAAACTCAGATTTTCACAATTCCTGACATTTAATCCGGGTAAAAATTCTCTGTCTTAGGTCAGTTAGGATCACCACTTCATGTTAAGAATGTGAAATGTCAGAATAATAGTTGAGAGAATGATTATTTCAGCTTTTATTTCTTTCATCACATTCCCAGTGGGTCAGAAGTTTACATACACTCAATTAGTATTTGATAGCATTGCATTTAAATTGTTTAACTTGGGTCAAATGTTTTGGGTAGGCTTCCACAAGCTTCCCACAATAAGTTGGGTGAATTTCAGCCCATTCCTCCTGACAGAGCTGGTGAAACGAAGTCAGGTTTGTAGGCCTCCTTGCTTGCACACACTTTTTCAGTTCTGCCAACAAATGTTCTATAGGATTGAGGTCAGGGCTTTGTGATGGCCACTCCAATACCTTGACTTTGTTGTCTTAAGCCATTTTGCCACAACTTTGGAAGTATGCTTGGGGTCATTGCCCATTTAGAAGACCCATTTGCGACCAAGCTTTAACTTCCTGACTGATGTCTTGAGATGTTGCTTCAATATATCCACATCATTTTCCTCCTCGTGATCTATTTTGTGAAGTGCACCAGTCCCTCCTGCAGCAAAGCACCCCCACAACATGATGCTGCCACCCCCGTGCTTCACGGTTGGCATGGTGTTCTTCGGCTGCAAGCCTCCCCCTTTTTCCTCCAAACATAACGATGGTCATTATGGCCAAACAGTTTTATTTTTGTTTCATCAGACCAAAGGACATTTCTCCAAAAAGTACAATTTCTGTCCTCATGTGCAGCCTGGCTTTTTATTGCGGTTTTGGAGCAGTGGCTTCTTCCTTGCTGAGCGGCCTTTCAGGTTATGTTGATATAGGACTCGTTTTACTGTGGATATAGATTATTTTGTACCTGTTTCTTCCAACATCTTCACAAGGTCCTTTGCTGTTGTTCTGGGATTGATTTGCACTTTTCACACCACAGTACGTTCATCTCTAAGAGACAGAACACGTCTCCTTCCTGCGCGGAATGACGGCTGCATGGTTCCATGGTGTTTATACTTGCGTACTATTGTTTGTACAGATGAACGTGGTATCTTCAGGCGTTTGGAAATTGCTCCCAAGGATGAACCAGACTTGTGGAGGTCTACAAAAAATGTTTGAGGTCTTGGCTGATTTATTTTTGTTTTCCCATGATGTCAAGCAAAGAGGCACTGAGTTTGAAGGTAGGCCTTGAAATACATCCACAGGTACACCTCCAATTGACTCAAATGATGTCAATTAGCCTATCAGAAACTTCTAAAGCCATGACATCATTTTCTGGAATTTTCCAAGCTGTTTAAACGCACAGTCAACTTAGTGTTGACTGACCCACTGGAATTGTGATACAGTGAATTATAAGTGAAATAATCTGTCTGTAAACAATTGTTGGAAAAATTACTTGTCATGCACAAAGTAGATGTCCTAACCGGCTTGCCAAAAGTCAATGCAACCTAAGTGCATGTACACTTCCGACTTCAACTGTACACTACCTTTCAAAAGTTTGTGGTCACTTAGAAATGTTGCATACATTTCTAATGTTGGGAATAGCTTCTTATGGCAATCTCTGAATGGATTTCAGACGCCTTCATTCAACAGTATAGTAGTGTAGTGGGTGAGGTGAACTCGATCTTCAAGGTCATGTCTCGATCTTCAAGGAGCTTTAACGAACAAGACATCAAAGCTAGAACCTTCTCTGCATCAGAGAGTGACTTAGTGGTAGCATGACCTGAACTAAACGAAACATGTAGATCGCATACACTTCACTATGCCTGTGTGTCAAATGGCACTATCCTTTATAGTGCACTACCTTTGACGAGAGCCCAAATGGTAGTGCACTGTAAAGGTAAATAGTGTTCCATTTGGAACTCAGCAATGTTTTTCAGAGTTTTGCGTGACTGTTAACATAGATGTTGGTTCTGGGTTACAAGATTAGTCAGATAGACTATTGTTTTCCTTTTGAATCTGAGTGAAATGAATTACCCAAAAGAAGTGGATACAAGATGTTGACTGGGATTAGATCAAGCAAAACTCATGTACAGTACTTTTGATGTGTCTGTCTATGTGAAACTCATCTATAGTTTCTTTATAGAGCAAAGGCTGTATTCTACTTAGAAGGAGAGGGAAAGAGAGAGAGAGAGGAAGACAGGGAGAGAGAGTGAGAGCGAGAGTGAGAGAAAGGGAGAGAGAGATATTCTACTTGGCCAGTGGGAGGGTGGGAGTCGAGAAAGAGGTAGAGGTTGAGGTCGGGGGCCCGTCTGTGTTTTCAATTTCAATTGTCCGCCGTACATCTTAAAGAACCTGAGCTTCCTGTGGTTCAGGGTAATAAACGTAACCTCAGGTTACATCCTGAGCACAATGGAACAGACATGTTGGGAAAACATACATTAAGTAAGAGGTAAGCTACAGGGCAAAGGCACTATGCTGTGCAAAACACCCTGCAAAAAATGGCAAAGCAACCAACAAAAGTGGCAGAACTACCAACTCAAATTAAGTGGCAAGGGTTTACTGCCATTGAACTACTTGGTCGGGTCAATACTTTCTACTGCTTCTCTTAAACACCCCCGATTCTGTCCAAGGTGGCACACCTATTCAATGTTTGAGGGAAAGTAACCCTGTATCCTCCCCACCCTGACAGACCTACACGCCTCATCAATGCCAGTCAAACTGCAGGGACTTCTGGTCTTTGTGGTTTGTAATGAATTCACTAGTACAGCCCTGAAAACCAGATCATCCTGGCAAAGGAAAATAAGCAGCGCAATTATAACACAGAGCAGGATTATTTATACAAAATAATGAATTTGTTTCTATACATGCCAATCATGTAGACCAAAGGGAGTTTAATAATATATATATTTTTTTCAAGGCGGGTCGAGATAGAAGCATAGCAGTAAAACATGGATGAAAAAAGGGTTTCAGGCATGTGGAAAGCTTACACCCAGCCCATGTTGACACAATGTGATTAGTTTATTATAGAATCCAATAAGCTTGGGCCTGTATGGATATTTGCTTCCATGTTATAGTAGCACGAGTCCAGATCTGACCGGAGGGCTTTTTGTGACAAGCGGTCGGGTGGTGTGGGTGAATGACAGCACAGCTAAAGAATTCTGGGGAGAGCCGGAGTATGCCAGAAATATGCCACAGGAGAGTGGAGCGGGGAGCGCAATAAACAGGGGAATTATGGGTAGATGGATGATGAATGGTGGTACTCATCCTTTCATTTGGTTTCCACAGGATGGTGGGGTGGTACGTGTGTGTGTGTGTGTGTGTGTGTGTGTGCGCGCGCGCCCCGGTCAGTCCCTCTCTGAGCCCTGTGCTTATTAACACAGTAACCTGAGGCCAAGATGAAAGACTGCCCTGTAGAGAAAGGAGCTTCCGCTGTATGGGTGTGGAATCACTTGAGTCCCTCTCCCTTGCTTTCTTTAGGGACCTTTACATAGGAGTCTGTGTTTTCCCAAATAACAAATATAGGTTACAATACAATCACTTAGTTTCAAATCGCGAGGAAACTCAATTACAACTGAGTTACAAGTCAAATTGAATACACGAAATTAGGCCAAGGGTTCGCACCAAGCAGGGGTAGAGGTTTCCTACTCACAAAAGGTCAGGGATTATTCAGTTATGGGGCTGCTCCAGTCTGATTGATAAGTGATCTTGTAGGCCTGGTATCTCAGAGGATATGATCACACCTTTCTGAGGAGGACAGAATCTAACTTCAGTGGGCCTTACACTACTATAACCCTGTCTTAACATTATGTCAACATCAACAATTTCTCTGTTCATACTGTTTCAGGACACAATTTCAAAAACCAGGAGACTGTGATCTGGAATGAGAGGGAGGTAGAGAAAGAGAGTGAGAGATACAAAGAGACAGAGGGGAAAGTAGAGAAAGAGAGAGGTAGGTAGAGGAAGAGAGGGAGGTAGAGAAAGAGAGAGAGAGGTAGAGAAAGAGAGTGAGGGAGGTAGATGGAGAGGAGGTAGAGAAAGAGATTGATAGGTAGAGAAAGAGAGAGGGAGGTAGAGAAAGAGAGAGGGAGGTAGAGAGAGAGGGAGGTAGAGAAAGAGAGAGAGAGGTAGAGAAAGAGAGAGAGGATGTAGAGAAAGTGAGTGAGAGGTAGAGAAAGTGAGTGAGAGGTAGAGAAAGAGAGTGAGAGGTAGAGAAAGAGAGTGAGAGGTAGAGAAAGAGAGTGAGAGGTAAAGAAAGAGAGTGGGAGGTAGAGAAAGAGAGTGGGAGGTAGAGAAAGCGAGTGAGGTAGAGAAAGAGAGGGAAGGTAGAGAAAGAGAGAGGGAGGTAGAGAAAGAGAGAGGTAGAGAAAGAGAGAGGTAGAGAAAGAGTGAGAGGGAGAGAAAGAGAGGGAGGTAGAGAAAGAGAGTGAGAGGGAGGGAGAGAAAGAGAGGGAGGTAGAGAAAGAGAGTGAGAGGGAGGGAGAGAAAGAGAGGGTGGTAGAGAAAGAAAGTGAGAGGTAAAGAAAGAGTGAGGGAGGTACAGAAAGAGAGAGGGAGGTAGAGAAAGAAAGTGAGAGGTAAAGAAAGAGAGAGAGGTAAAGAAAGAGAGAGGGAGGTAGAGAAAGAGTGTGAGAGGGGGTAGAGAAGATCGAGGGAGTGAAGGAGTAGTATTATAGGACAAAAGGAGGGCCATACATCTCCGAGGGACCACTGAAATTGTGAAATAAGAAGCTCCTGATGAAATAACAGGTGACAGAGTGTAACACGACAATCTAAACAGGAGATTCAACCTAATTAGTGTGTTTCCACCTGCATTGACAGTCTCATCAGTCCTGGGGCTGTTGGTTGCATTACCTCAGAGGCTTCTGGTACAGAGAGAGGTTGCTTCCCAAATCACACCCTATTTCCTTAATAGTGCATTTCATTTGACCATGGCCCATTAGGGATCTGGTCAAATGTACTGTAATATATAGGGAATAGGGCGCCATTTGGGACGTACACGGGGTAACCTAAGAGAGGAGAAGGCCAGGGAGCTTGGCTGAAGCTGGAGCTTACTGACTTCAGAGGGTAGGGAAGGAGGATGGAGGGATGGAGGAGCATTTTCCTCTACCTCACTTCAGAACATTAACACTTGAAAAGTTTGCAGACGCACAGGTGCCTTATAGGCATGGTTGGGTAGGTTACTTTCTAAATGTAATCCGTTTAAGTTATCAGTCCAAAATTGTAATCAGTAACATAACTTGTTGATTACTTAAACTCAGTAATCTGATTACTTACTTTTGGATTGTTTTTCCCTTAACCTAGAAGACAAAAAGTAACTATCAAACATATTTGCTGTGTCATCATAGTGGTCTCTGACTCGCTGAGGTGGAACAAACTTAAAAACTTGTGCACAAGTGTCATAATGTATTTGTTTCTCGCAAACATTGCGAAGTAATCCAAGAAGTAATCAGCTAGTTCTTCAAAGTATCTGTAATCTGATTACAATATTGTTGCTGGTAACATAACAAATTAGTTAAAAAATAAGTTTTTAATCAGATTACATGTAATCAGTTACTCCCCAGCCCTGCTTATAGACCACCCTTTTCACACTACTGAGCTGAGCCGAACCAAGCCGTACTGCTCCGGCCTGGCTACCCAACTACTGGAACTGTGTTGCAAGGGACAATGTGAATCAGAGCCAGCACGGTACATACGGCTTGATTGAAGTTGGCACAATAGTGTGGAGGGAGTAGCTTTTCAGACAAGGCCTGTTGCAATGTCGACTCACCAGTGCTCCCCATCACTTCCACACACAACACTTTCTGGGCGCCGAGCGGAGAGGAGGCTATCCTCATGGTTAACCTATTAGCCTTAAGGCCCCCGGTAACTCAGATCTCTCCCAGCATCAGTAACAGAGAGCGTGATCCTTTCAATTGTTCTCTTCCCCCATTCTTTCTTCTGGTCAGCATGGCAAAACAATTAACTGATAGCAGACCGACAACGAGCATGACAAACTGAGTGACGTCTGGGAACCCGACACCTTATGAAACGATGCCCGACGTCTCGTAACATTTTTACACATGACAGCATGACGGCTCTCCTGAGAGGCTCGTCTGAGCTAGCGCTAACCCAAAACCCATACGGCCTGGCGGAGAGGAGCCCGTGCTAATGAGACACAGACCCACTCTGTTAGCTTAGCCCGGCTGGCCACTCAGACTGTCTCACTCCAGTCCCTTAAAAACCTGACTGACTACACATTTTCTGCGACACATATTTTTTAACGTAACCTTTATTAAACTAGGCAAGTCAGTTAAGAACAAATTCTTCTTCACAATGACGGCCTAGGAACAGTGGGCTAACTGCTGTTAACCTTGTCAGCTCAGGGATTCCATCTAGCAACCTTTCGGTTACTGTCCCAACGCTCTAACCACTAGGCTACCTGCCACAACCTGGTCAAAGGTGGTGCACTATGTAGGGAATAGGGTGCCATTTGGGACTTCGACATACTGTTATAATACTATACTATTGCTAGTACAAATTTGTATAGTGTTAAGTGGAAAGAGAAGGCAATGGGACGTGACCATAAGGTGGCAGGCAGTGGCATACAGCGCATTCGCAAAGTATTCAGACTCCTTGACTTTTTCCACATTTTGTTACATTACAGCCTTATTCTAAAAATTGATCAAATATTTTTTTCCTAATTTACAAAAAATTAAAACAAATAATTTTACTAAAGTATTTAGACCCTTTGCTATGAGATTGAGCTCAGGTGCATTCTGTTTCCATTGATCATCCCTGAGATGTTTCTACAACTTGATTGGAGTCCACCTGTGGTAAATGTAATTGATTGGACAGGACTTGGAAAGGAACACACTTGTCTATGTAAAGGTATGTAAGGTTCCACAGTTGACAATGCATGCTGACAGAGCTTGATAGGATCTGCAGAGAAGAATGGGAGAAACTCCCCAAATACAGGTGTGCCAAGCTTGTAGTGTCATACCCAAAAAGACTTGAGGCTGTAATTGCTGAAGTAAAGGGTCTGAATACTTACGTAAATGTGATTTTCCTGTTTTTGCTTTATCATTATGGGGTATTGTGTGTAGATTGATGAGGGGAAAAAACTTAATCCATTTTAGAATAAGGCTGTAACGTAACAAAATGTAGAGTCAAGGGGGTCTGAATACTTTCCAAAAGCACTGTATATCCCACTGGTGGTCAATTGTCAGACCTAGGTTCAAATAGTATTTATTTAGTTTCAGATAACTTTGAGCATTTAGATTGAGGTCTGCAAGATGAGCAGAGATTGCACCGTGTGCTAGTCGATTAGATCCATTGCGCCAGGCAGGCTCAATCAAATGTAGCTGAAGTATTTGAACCCAAGTCTTGAGTTTTGGGTTGGTGGTGGTTGAGAATCCACTGGGAAAATGTTCCTTCTAATGCATTTCCTGCACTGACAAACCTCTGGTCTGTGTAATGAAGCAGATTCTCAATATAACAATGTGGTGGTTAGGTCTGTTGATGCTACAGACATTCAGTTATGTTGTAGGTCTGTGTTTTCAGATTAACAGCAAGGAAAGACTGAGGGTAGTGGGTTAAGCCAGCCCTTTCATAATGACACAGGACTGATGCACATCCCAGTCAAAGCCACCGCACCAAGGCAAAAATACTAGTGGGGGTTTCCTGACCAGCTGCCCATAGGATGATTTAGAAATCACAGGGAGCTGTAAGGAGGACGATCTGTAAACGTGTGGAATTCAAAAACAGGCTTTTAAGAGAAACCATTTTTCAGTTCTCACCAAAGGATGACATTTCCAACATGGTAAGTAGTCTAGGTCGTTTTCTGTGAAGACTTCTCAGATGAGGTGAAGTACAAGTACTGTGTGAAGATTTATACTAAGTTAACAGGATCTGGCCCTTTGTTTTACAATAGGCGAGGGCTCCTTAGCTCGGGCAGGAATAAGCATTAACTTCAGAATCCTTTAAAAATGACTTTATTCACTTTAATACAGAGGGCGGTTTTATAATAGTATGTATACATTCAAATTTTACAATCCACACAGGAATGATACATATTTTCATAAGTAAGTAACACACACATGAATTTACAATGTGTTTATATGCTGTCACATATAAACAGAAAAGAACCAAGTTCAAGAGTTAAAAGTCTCTGTCATTTCAATCATAAAGCAGACGTCTAGTTCATTCAGGACAAATAAAACATCTCTATGCAGTCTACTCGAAACCCTGTGTGCAAGGTCCTGGATGAAGGTACATTTAACTCAATTGTTGTGTATGTGTGGTTCATACAGTCCAAGTTTGTGTCCGAGATGGCAACCTAATTCTCTATATAGTGCACTACTTTAGACCAGGGTGGTTGAAAGTAGTGGACTATATAGTTAATAGGGTGCCATTTTGGGACACAATGCAACTGTCTCTGCAAGGCATTTATAGAACAAACATGAAAAATTAAAAAGAATTCTACATGCAATTAAGGATAAGAAATAATTATATTCTGATTAGACATACTGTAAAGGCATCCGTGTCACTCCTGACAAATATACCATAGGTACGGTCACCCAAAACTACATTTCCCAACACATTCTTCCTGGCTCTCAAGAACTACAGGCAAGGTCTAAGGACATGGAACATGGAGACAGAGCATTGCAAAACTCATTTTTTACAGGTCTTACACCTTCTTTGATTTCAATGCCAACACCCATATGACTCAATGTATTCTTTAATATAGAAAACGTTGGGTCTTTTTTCCATATAGGGATGCATTATGCAAAAGCTGAAGCAAGACTGACGCTAGCGCTGATACTGATATTAATATTTAACTGTCCGAGTGGCAGATAACCAGGCTGGTCACAGCCCATTAGAACAACCAACAAAACATGCAGCGTTGGTTCGTTTAGTTTCTTTTTCATAACACACACAATGGATAGCCAACCCTCCTGTGCCAATCTGTTTGATTTATGAACCCTTCAAGAAAATGCTGAAAGTTTTGAGTCCAAGTGAGGAAAAGTTGTAAAACTTAGTTCCAAAAACATGGTGACTGTATAATTTTTAGAACAAAAGAGGCAGCTTGTGGAAGAGAGACAAAAAGAGAGAGAGAGAGAGAGAGAGAGAGAGAGAGAGAGAGAGAGAGAGAGAGAGAGAGAGAGAGAGAGAGAGAGAGAGAGAGAGAGAGAGAATACACGAAGGCTTGGCCTGACAAGAAAATCAACTGCAGCGCTGTTAGGAGGACGAGCACTGGAGAACAAGGTTGCATGATCACACTGGGTAGATGCACACGCTGGAGAATCATCCCTGCAGCCAACACACACTAGCTGTCAACACACACTAGCTTGCCTTGCTATGGGGAACAAAGTGTTAAAGGAGAGAAAATAGGGGGGGGGGGGATTCTACAAAGAAAAAGTGTTGAGGGGGGAGGACAAACAAAACTCGATACAACCGTAATTGTGAGAACAGGTGATAGAAAATGATTTTCTAAATGAAAATAATACCCCCATCTGCTATCCATGGTACTGTGCCCCACCTCACTATTCCACCAAGTCATACACTAATTTCATTTTCAGAAAGACCGACAGTACCTTTAAAACAGAATTATAGCCATGATAACAGGAAGTGTGCAAACGGCAACATCCCTATGAATGATCACAGCCAGTGAGCAGAGGGTGCTGGTCAGGAGCAGC
The DNA here is from genome assembly GCF_013265735.2 of Oncorhynchus mykiss. Lineage (NCBI taxonomy): Eukaryota > Metazoa > Chordata > Actinopteri > Salmoniformes > Salmonidae > Oncorhynchus > Oncorhynchus mykiss. The sequence continues at coordinate 26,823,738 of NC_048575.1, read as the reverse complement.
CCTGCCTCACTCCACACCTCAGGGGCTGATGTAGGGAAATAGTCTGAAAACTATAGCTTTCATAGTCCTCATCGCAGGACATCAGCCATCAGTGTGAGTGTTTGGTTGGGTGTGTCTTTCAAGTGAGTGTGTGTGGGGTGCGTTTCGTATGTGTGTGTATATGAGTGTCTATGCTTCGTATGTGCGCGCGTTGCATGTGAATGTAGTGTGGGTCTATACCAGGGAGCAGTAACCCCCACAGCCACCCCCTGCAGCCTGGTCCTGCCGGCCCAGCTGGACCCCTCGGCCCTGCGTCTCGCTCTCCCACAGTCCAGGGGTCTGGATGATCTTCTCAACCAGCTCCTCAAACGCACACTGGACCCCATCACGCGTCTTAGCACTGGCCTCTGGCCCAGAGAAAGGGGGGTGGGGAAGTAGGAGAGAAAGAGAGGGGGAGAGGAGGAAGAAGGGATACAGACATAACAACTGTCAGAGACTGGCTGCTCCTTCATGTCATCTAGCTTCTGACCTCCACAGCTGCATTTCTCTGAAACTAGACAGGGTAATTCTCCTGAACATTGTGTGCCTCCGCTGCGTGTCGGACCAAACAACGTCATTTACCTGGGACTATGTTTATCACAGCCTCTTGTGCGTTATTGCTTAGCTAGAATGTGCTCTCCGAGTGCTACAATTTGAACAAGTTGCTCAAAATAGCCGTATCTATTGATTGGTAGAAGTTATTTCTGTTCTGATTGCTGATTGGAATAACAAAAGACTCGGACAAAGACTTCATACACAAAGTTTATCTTATGAAGGTGGCAGATAGCCTAGCGGTTGAAAGCGTTGTGCCAGCTAACCAAAAGGACACTGGTTCGAATCCCTGACTAGGTGAAAAATCTGTTGATGTGCCCTTGAGCAAGGCACTTAGCCTAATAGCTCCTGTAAGTTGCTCTGGATAAGAGCGTCTGCTAAATGACGGAAATGTAAAAATGAAAGTGGTCAAAATGGTTGTTTCTTAAATTGGAAAGAAAATAAAGTAGTTGACACGGTTCCTAAATCAGTGGTGCCTCTGGAATGGCAGAATAAACTTCTGTTCCGAGTCAATTACGTATGAGTGTTGGTCCCACTGCTCTTTAACACAGTGTATATTTATCACGTGGTTATCATTCAAATTATCTAAAATATGTTATACTAAATAAAGGCAAAAATATGGTAACAATACACAAAAAAAATGGTTTAAGTCATTAAATTGCTTATTTCAAACTAAATCAGACAACTTTGTCCACATAAGTGGAGGGGTTTAGACAAAGTGAAAGATGTTCGAGGATATTAAAAAGAGAAGGCTAAGAATAGAAGCAGGCAGACATTCCAGTCCAGGTATGACAGGTATTTAAAAACGCTGTTTCCCCCGCATAACGGTGGGCCATAACTCATGCCCTGAGTCGCATCCGAGAGGGGAATCCTCCCAGCTCCCGACTTACCTATAAACAGCATGGAATGTTTTCTTGCAAACTTCAGGCCTTCGTTCCTGTCTAGTTCATGGTTTTCCTAAAACAAAGAAGAGGTCTGTCCAGTTTACCTGTCAGCTACTGTGAATGGGCTGGGTACACGGGAAGCATACACTACATGACCAAAAGTATGTGGACACCTGCTCGTCCAGCATCTCATTCCAAAATCACGGGCATTAATATGGAGTTGGTTCCCCCTTTAAGCTATAACAGCCGCCACTTTTCTTGGAATGCTTTTCCACTAGATGTTGGAACGTTGCCGCGGAGACCTGCTTCCATTCAGCCACAAGAGCATTAGGGAGGTCGGGCACTGATGTTAGGCCTGGCTCGCAGTCGGCGTTCCAAATCATCCCAAAGGTGTTTGATGGGGTTGAGGTCAGGGCTCTGTGCAGGCCAGTCAAGTTCTTCCACATTGATCTCGACAAACCATTTTTGTATGGACCTCGATTTGCGCACAGGAGCATTGTCATGCTGAAACAGGAAAGGGCCTTCCCCAAACTGTTGCCACTAAGAGTCACAGAATCGTCTAGTGTTATTTTATGCTGTAGCGTTAAGATTTCACTAAACCATGAAAAACAGCCCCAGACCATTACTCCTCCAAACCTTAGAGTTGGCACTATGCATTAAGGCAGGTAGTGTTCTCCTGGCATCCGCCAAAACCAGATTCGTCCCTCGGACTGCCAGATGGTGAAGCGTGATTCATCACTCCAGAGAACGCGTTTCCACTGCTTCAGAGTCCAATGACGGCGAGCTTTACATCACTCCAGCCGACGCTTGGCATTGCGCATGGTGATCTTAGGCTTGTGTGCGGCTGCTCGGCCATGGAAACCGATTTCATGAAGCTCCTGTTGAACAGTTCTTCTGCCGAAATTGATTCCAGAGGCAGTTTAGAACTCGGTGGTAGGTGTTGCAACCAACGAAAGATGATTTTTACGTGCTTTGTGCTCCTAGACGTTTCCACTTCACAATAACAGCATTTGCAATTGCCCGGGGCAGCTCTAGCAGGGCAGAAATGTTACAAATTGACTTGTTGGAAAGGTGGCATCCTATGACAGTGCCACGTTAAAAGTCACTAAGCTCTTCAGTAAGGCCATTCTACTGCCAATGTTTGTCTATGGAGATTGCATGGCCGTGTGCATTTTTTAATTTTTTTTATTTTACACCTGTCAGCAATCGGTGTCTGAAATAGCCGAATCCACTAATTTCAAGGGGTGTCCACATACTTTTGTACATATAGTGTAGGAGAGTCCAGTCAGTACCACAGCTAAAGACCAGTAATGTACATGATATCTACTAATGTTATATTCTCCTACAGGGTTAAGAAACAACAAACAAAGGACCTACTATGGCGGAAGACGACAGAGGCAGCACGATACATTTCAATCTAATTACAATGTTGTTGTTGTTTTTTTTATTTGTTTTTTTAAACACAGACGCGGGGAACTAAACCCAGAGATAACATTTGGTTGAACATGCGAGTGTTTTCACATGGGCTCGGGATATGTTAAAATGTGACGAGCCCTCTTCTCTCAGCCCAACCAGGTTGGGAGGCCTCACATTACATTCCAGCTCAATCTGTAAACTAGGAACATACTACACCAAGTACTGAAGAATGTTTCAAATATACACCAGCGCAGTGGTTCCCCCAGGATTTCTTTTCAGTAGTGGTGGCAAGGGTAGCAGGAGGGGGTTGGGGGGGGGGGGTCCACAGGTAGGCATGGTTGTTTTAACAAAGACTACGTTGTGTAGTCAGATGCATTACTACGAGTTTTATATACAATATAATACATTTTGAATAAAATAATAAAGGGGAAATACTGGGGTATGATCTAAACATAGAAAATCAAGAAAAATAGGATATTGGTTTGGGGTAAGTCAATACAATGAATAGAGGATAACTGAAAAACAAGAAATTCCCTGTACATAGAATGTGTTGATTCTATGAGGGGGGGTGAAAAGCCTTGTTACCTATTAAGTATCAACAAACATTAACCACTGATTATAGCACAATTCTAGCCTAAATGACACACTGTACACAAACAAACGGACTCACCTTATCAATTTTGTTCCCGACCAGCATCTTGACAAGGTCATTCCTTGTGCAGTACGTCTCCAGCTCATTGAGCCAGTTGTCCAGCTTGGTGAAAGTATCCCGTCGTGTTACATCATACACTGAGGAAGAGACAAGGGGTGAGGTGCTCGGTCAAAAACATTGTATCTCTGTCAGCAGATGACTGCAGGACATACTGTAACTGAGGGCGGGACCTTTGACCTTTAAAACCGTGTTTCAACCCCCCCCCGCATCACAAGAATGTGTTAGTGTTCTATCAAAAAGTAGTCCTGTGTATCAACACAAAGTATAGAGTAACAACACTGGTTCTGCTACTACTAGGAATGTGTGTGAAATGCGCCATCTCTATATGACAAAAGCCACAATTCACCCAAAATCGGACACTTAGCCAACGGACTAAAACTGATGAGGAAATACAACACTTGTTTACAAAGCCAGGTCTACTGCATCCATGGTGTTAGCCACACTATCACAGCCTCCTGGTATACTGTAGGCTCTGGAGGATGTCTGCTCTAGCGTTAAGAGCAATAATGTCAGTTCCAGAGAGTAAGGAAGAGGACAGGATGAAAAGCCATCCGTCTTTATGGTGGCTGTCCGGACCTACAGTGGCTGAATGTGTCTAAAGGGGTAGAGGTCTGAATGATGAAGTTGTTTGCTCACCCAGGATGACTCCCTGCGCGCCGCGGTAATAACTAGGTGTCAGGGTTCGGAAACGCTCCTGGCCAGCCGTGTCCTGCAAAACATAACCATAACCATTAAAGCCCTGGGCACATCAAAACACAACAGCTCTGGACACATAACACAGCCATAACCCTCTCCGCTGTCAGGCTCTGGACACATGGGGAGGAAAATATGGTGGTGTGACTAAGACAGAACCATAAAAAGTGATGGAGGACAAGGACTAAAGCATAAAGAGAGATTTGACAGCCATTTGTCATTGGTGCTCAGAATGATGTACATCAGCACCATCTTGTGGAGGTTAAGTGAATCATTTGTTAAGTGGAAGTTAAGCAATTAGATATTTTTTTTTACTAGCCATCCCTAGGAGTTGTCGACAACAATAACGTAGGCCCACACCTCATACTAACTCCTTTCCAAAATTTTCCAGTCAGTTTTGAAAGGGACCGTGTGTGTGTGTGTGTGTGTGTGGGTGGGTGTGTGTGTGTATAGTGGACTACTTACCCATATTGCCAACTTTGCCTTGTTCCCATCCACTGAGATGGTCTTCACTTTGAAATCAACGCCTGCGTAAGAAACAAAGAGAAACACACATTCAGGGTGCGTTCGTAAATTCACTCTGGCTATCTTCAGATTTCAGAGCACTCTCGCCTGTGAGTGCCAGAGTGCAGCATTTTACAAATGCTCAACACCCGTTGAATATGGCCGATGTTGGTAAATGTTGGCAAAAAGCGTAATTCATTTGTTGCCAGCAGCACAGTTACCAAGCTCTGGTTAACATGAAAACAGCATAACCAGCCCGTCTAGGGAGAGTAAAATGCTCAGAGTGAGGTGTTCTCATTTGTGTCTGGAAGTAGCTAACAAACTAGACAACGTTAGCCAGTTTGCTTGGGGGCTTGAATGCCGTTGTGAAGTCAGAACACTCGGATCAATCCTATTCCTAGGTCAGAGCGTCCAGTGTGCGCTCTGAAAGCATTTGCAAAACAGACAATCCGACAACGCTCTGAATGTACAAATACCCTGAGCGCTCATTGGCACTCCAGAGTGAATTTATGAACGCACCCCCCAATCAAAGATGACGTCTTCATCATAAATGTGTGCCTGGTGATTTGAGTCATCACACAGGTCATTTGCCCCAAGAATATGAATCAAGAAGACAAATGAACTTGACTCATTTAAAAATGGTCAAAACATACAGAACTTAGACCTACATGTACCACACAATGCATGTCTGAACTAAATCGGATATTTTCACTAGTCAGAGAGGGGCGGAGCTTTGTGCACTTAAATTTTGATGCGAGTCCTGATTTAAAACTGTGTGGGGAATATGTGGTTGAATATGTAAAGATAAAAATATAGCAAAATCCTATAACAAAAAAAACTCCACCTGTGTTGTCGCTCAGAAGTGCCATGATTCATTCTTTGAAATCCCCTTTTCTTCAAAATAAAAGCGCCGTGCTCGTCACACATGACGAGTAAATCTCTATGGCTTCTTTCAGCGCACATAGCATGAAGGGTTTGGCTGGACGTATTTGTCCATAGTTTTAGCACACACTGAAAGATTTATCAGGAAAAACGTAGGCTTAAGATGGGGTTGTTTTTATGTCTGGACCAGGCTCCAGACAAGAGCCAAAACAGAGCAGAGTGAAGACAAGAGGGACTCATCTCCTCACCCTGCCCTCCTCCTTACACCCAAAAGAGTGTCAAGCATGTCCTCTCGCTCTTTGTTTATCCCTACGGACCATGGTATTTAGCACCCACTACAGTGTAGACAACAGTACAGTCATTGCCATAATGCAGCATCTGGTTCATACATCACCAAGCCAATAATAACTGACAATCACTGTGGTGTAGTCAAGGTAGGGCTGTTGTGCAGCGGACTAAACTCTTTATGGGCGACCTGAAACGTCCCGAGTACGTCTGACAGAAACCGGAATCGGCAACTCACTTAAACATGGTTTGTTAATTAATAAAAAGGTACGTGATGGAGATATTTTCTTCAACCCTGCAACCCACTAAATGATGCGGTTTGGATTTAAAATAATGCGCGAGAAGCCTGTGTTTGGAGGATACATTGGCATGGGTGATAGGTCCGAAACGAAGTCGAGGGCCGGCAAACCGAGCCAATGTATCCTCCAACACCGGTTTCGAGGGCATTATCACTTGTATACAATGGGTTACCAACATATTTAAATAATGATTGACATTTTCATTAAAAAAAATGTTATTTTGATGAATTTATGGATACCATTTCATCCTTCCACAAGATCTAGTCCAGACACAAATCTAGGGTTGCTACCCAAGATGGCTGGTCGTTCGTTCTATCGGTTTGGTTGCTAGAGACCCAGTCGCTCAGTCTTTTTGTTCTATATCTGTGGACGCGACTCTAAATGTTCCATTGCCACACTGGCTGACAACGTTCTTATCCCTTGCTTGTTAGCTTGCCAACTACGGGTAACTTACAGTCACGTCAAAAAGTGCGATCTCGCCTGGCTTAGAAAATGTGCTTAATTGTCAGGACACTGTTGTTCAGAGGAGCTAGCCAACAACACAGCTAACACACTCACTTCAAACTGAAGCAGGAAAGACCACAAACTAGCTGCACTTCGTTTCACCTTTTTTCCCCAATTTACATTTCTTTGTATAGATATATATCGATAAAAATGATGCCAGCCGATTCATGATTTCGACTGGCTGAGAAACGCTGCCTTCCTGTGTTTGTCTCGTCCCGAAACGTCCATTAATGGGACAGCTGAAGATCGAAACAATGTTGCAAATGTCCGAGAGGCAGACGGCAAGGCAGACAGCAAGGTTTATACAAATCTCAGCTGTTGAAACTAAATGTTAGTTTAAAAGAAATGTGAGATAATGTCTAGATGCTTTTCATAGTGGAGATCAAGTTTAGAAAGTGCCTGGTGGGGGCTGATGAGAGTGGATTGCGCAGTCAGACGGAACAAAGTAAGTAGTCATTTTAATATAATAGATTTAGCCGCATATGGTAATTAGTGGAATATACACCGACTGGAATGCGGTTTTAACCAATCCGCATTAGAGCCACCCGCTGTAGAACGCTTGATAACTCACACAGACAGCACACTAAGTACAACAACCACATGCACCAAAACAGTAGTGTCAAAGCATTTTAACTGATCCCAGACAACCCGTGTCCTCAAATCTGAGTCTCTGTATTTATTAATGAGTACCGGTACACCTGAGCCCGAAGTGTCTTATCGCAGTATTTAAGAGAGAAAGTAGTTGGATGATAGGGAGGTAGTTTTATTTGGATGGCTCTGTTTAAATGTCAAAGGGGTGCTACAAACCACATGTTCCGATACAGATTTGTAACATGCTGGCACAGAATTACAGCAAGACTCAAATAAGAGACCACGGTATGCTTATGCTAATATGACAGATATTGACAAGTGTAGATTTAACTTTTTACTTTATACAAAGGAAGAAAGGAGCAAGCAGGAATTGAGGGATACCAGTGGTTTTCAGACCACAAATCACAAGGGACTTGTGTCAATGTGGGGAGTATAGCTAAACTTCTACGGGGACATCTGTTTGGCAAAGATATTGAGTTGGCCAAGTAAAATAGGAGCGAGGCATGCCTACCAGAAAAATTATTTTATTACGTCGAACTTTCTCTCTGGGATTCCACAGGCACGTATGGTTGTTTTAACAAAGACGACATTGTGCAGTCAGCTATAAGAACTTCTTATTGTAGAAAAAAAAACAACACTATTCCGTTTGTGTCTCCCATTCTAAGTAATCAATAGCGCTATGAATTTTGAGCCTGTCTTTCACTAAGACTCCTGGATGTTAACTGTCTCAAGGCTACCTAAAAGAAATAATAGGGGTGTCCTTGAAGAGTCTAATGTTTAATACAGTTTTGAATTCTGATATCATTTGCAGATCCTGGAAGAAAAGGAATTCTCCATTTCCCAAACCATGCATTTCACCACCAGTTGAATTAACTCACTCACTGTAAACCGGGCTGTATCTCAAATTCATTCCGTTAAATTTAGAAAGTAGATTATTGAAATAGTTGGGATATTAGCTATACTTTTCATTCAGAATAACAGTGAGTTAGTTATTGTTACCTGGTCTGTTCATACTGTTGATACCCATATGAGCCTAGTACAGGACTGACCAGGTCGAGCTACTCTGTGCTTAGCTCAGATAAGACGGGTCCTGTCCAGTACTGTTTGTGTGTGCTCACTGTTTGTCTTTAATTATTGGGCATGTTTTAATGAGACAACAAGGGCTCCTAGTCCTAGCTAATCCGGGATCAATCAGTGGAGCTGTCACTAAAACAAGATGATACTAATGATACTGACTATTATGTGTGTGGGTTATAGAGGGCTAGTGACACTGCCTTCAGAAGGTCTTACCTATTGTTGCTGCTAGTTCTGGATCAAATGTGTCATCTGTGAATCTCAAGAGAAGACTGCAAAAGAGAAAAGGACAAATACTTTATAATTTGTATCATTTCCATTTTAGCCTTGCACAATTACAATGGTGTCGTTTTTACAGTACTGTATAACACATTTGAAATGAGGGCAACTTCCACAAAGGCAAATAGCCATGAGCACATAGCTATTATCCTACATATTAAATACACTAACAACCAGATGACATCATCGGTTGGTGTTCAGAGGGTCAGGGTTCAGTTGAGTCACTAATCAAGTGCTAAGAACTGAATCACAGGGCTAATGATGTAGCTAGCTAATCCTTATTTCCAGTCAACCCCAGCACAGATAATAGCCCGATACTCTAATTTTCTTATTCAACCATACACTCATTTTCTTCATCCACATGGAAATGATTTATCAGATGGAATGTCAGAAGAATGACTGGTCATAGTTTTATGTCAGTATCCTGATACCTCAGTAGCAATGTTGTTACTTAGCCTACATAATAGCACAATCGCAGTGCAACAGACCAATTTGCCCGGTAAAATAAAACCCATATTCTCTGCCAGAGAGATTTCTAATGATTTGAAGACCTAGGAAGAGAGGGGGGATATTTGAGAATGAGATCATGCTTTTATTTAATCAATAAATGATATATATATAGACATAATGTCAGTAATGAAGATTGAGTAATCATATGCCATTACATTTTAACAATATTTAAAAATTTAAGGTTGAGGCAGTAACCCAAAATGGGCAGATGAAACACTAGCCTTGGCCAACATTATTCATACCAATAGCTAATGTTAGTGTTGCAACAACAAGGATGACTGCATAGTTATTTTCACACAGCTAACATCTTAATATGCCTTAAGTCACTTCCGTACAAGTGAGTTTTGTAATAATAAATCAGAACAATCATTTTGCTGATAGTATACAAATATTTAAGCTCCTGTTTTATTTGGAAAAGTGTTTGAGTCAGTCAATTCAGGTGTTAGATGAATTTGATCCAAATGGAACATTTGACACATCCAATATGACAGCAGGGTTTAGCTAGGCCTTTGTGTCCTGAGCCTGATATATCTTAGGCCTATGCCAAGACCTTAGCTATAGATAAAGAGTTTGGCCAACACAGCTGAGAGTTAGAATCTTAAATGGGTGCAATGATGGCATCATAAGTTCCAGGAAGAAATTACAGGGCGTCCTTGTAAATAAGAATTGAGTCGACCTGGATAAATAAAGGTTAAAAAAAACTTTTTTTTAAAGACCCTTCGCATCTCATTGCTAATCTCGTTAAATACAAAAAAAGGCTTGAAAAGGCTTAAAATCTTAGAAAATAACTATTTGTCCCTTGATGCAGATGCATTTTGGGAGTGTCTCTGGCCAGTCAGGTGGAAGGAATATCCAGTTTATTTTTTAAAAATGTAACCTTTATTTAACTAGGCAAGCCAGTTAAGAACAAATTCTCATTTACAATGACTGCCTACCCCGGACGACACTGGGCCAATTGTGCACCGCCCTATGGGACTCCCAATCACATCCGGATGTGATACAGCCTGGATTTGAACCGTGGACTCTTGCACACAGCCTGGATTCTAACCAAGTGGACCCTTGCACTGCAGTGCCTTAGACTGCTGCGACACTCGGGAGTTGCAGTGAGTCTGCCGGTCTTTCTTCAATTAAAAAACACATTTATTTGATTATTTTGAGAAACTGAAGGCTGTCTGGTCTGAACCAAAGGCCTTATATGAAAAGTACATCTGACTGCTGGGTCGGGCAGTGCAGGTGCACTAGTCCTCATGCTTTAGTAATATAACATAACCCTACTATTTGATGGTTCAAAGCTCACTCAGACATACCAGCATTCTTTCTAGCAGTCTAGAGACTAAAGCCAGAGATATACACAGCTTGGTAACATTCCATGACAGTAACATCCTACTTTGCCATATTTCTAGAATTTATTCTTGGAACTTGTTGCCATCATGGCACCCATTAAGATTCCAACTCTCTCCGCTGAGTTGGCCAAACTCTTTAGCTATTGCTAAGGCATTGGCCTTGACATAGGCCTTTTAGACTCACTGGGTCTCACTCAGGGCATAGGCCTAGATAAACCTTGCTGTCATATTGGAGGTGTCAAATGTCCAGTCCAGTCTGGATTAGATTAATCTAAAATAACCCGTGAATTGAATTACACTCAAATTGATAACTTCACTGACACTTTTCCTATAAAAATATATATTTAACTTAGCAAGTCAGTTAAGAACATAAGAACACATTTTTATTTACAATGACGGCCTAGGAACAGTTCAGGGGCAGAACGACAGATTTGTACCTTGTCAGCTCAGGGATTCGATCTCGCAAACTTTATGTTACTGGCCCAACGCTCTAACCACTAGGTTACCTGCTATTAAAGCATTAACTTAGTTATTTGTATACTACAATCAAAATGATGGTTTTTAATGTGATCTTACAGAACTCACTCCTACCGAAGTGACTAATAAAAGGCATATTTAGACGTTAGCTGTGTGAAAATAACTCGTTGCAGCCATCCTTGTTGTTGCAACACCTCCAACTCATCACATCGATTACGTCACCCGTTCTACATCGTAAGCTAGATAACGTTAGCTAGCTGATGTGGCACAGCAAAAGATTGTGTTACATTAGCCATTTTACTATGATCTAACAACATATGTTGTTTTTTTTGCTTGGTTAACACTCAAGCTATCTGGTTAACAGACACAGCACGAAAACATGGTCATTTTTTAACGAGACAACTGGGCTCCTAGCTAATCGTTCCAGCTACTGTTAGCTACCAGCTTTCTTACCTGGACTTCCCAACGCCACTTTCTCCAATTATTAATATTTTCAGTGTTGTTAAAACGTCGTCTTCCATCTTCCTATGCGATCTATAGACTATACTTGTACTTCAACTGAGAGTTGTAAAAATACACCCTAGAACAGTTGTCAACTAGCTAATGAGACTTCTTCTTTAAATTTGTATTGGCGGATCGCAACCACCTCAAAGAGCCATGGACCGCCACCTACTGTACTGGAGTGAGGCAGGTCACAACCTCCCTATATAGAGCGCCACAGCATGAGTCATGCAACCTTACGGTCTAACAGGGAAATGGTTCCAATCGTTTTTCCACCATTGATTTTTTACATAGGGTATTTTAGAAACACTTCAAATGAGGGCGGTGTTTCATGTAGGCCTAACCTGGCGTGACGTTTTGATAACTGTAAATCTCTCTCAGACAACATGCCCTTCATCAATATATTTGCCTGTATTCACAACCCCCCCCCCCCAAAAAAATAAAAAAATAAAATGCTAATCACCTACTTATGTGGGTATCATACAGAACTACAAATTCCATGATGATCTGGATGAGACTGGCAAATCGAGGCAAAGGTAAGAATCTCTGGATTAACTATCTAATGTTAGCTAAATGTAGTAATGAATAAATTGGCTACATTTCTTTAAGTTTACAATTCTGTCAGCTGTTTTGGGCAAGTTTGAAATTTAAACAATACCTGTTTGCAAAGGTGAAAGCTAGAGATTACGTGCTGGAGCTTGCAGGGATTTGTAGTCTACTTTGATGCTAATTAGCATAAATTAAATAGAGCCGAATGTATTGATAAAAGTCACCTTGTCCGAAAGAGATTTACACATTTATCAAAACGTCACACCAGGGTAAGCCTACACACAACATTGTCTTTATTTTCAGCATTTCTAAAATCCCCTATAGGAAGAATAAATAGTGGAAAAAAATATTAGAACTATTTCCCTGTCTGACCGCTAGGTTTTTTTGGGGTATTATGAGAGGGCCACTGTGGGGCTCTATTAGTAAACGTTGTCTTATCTAGCCCTGTGTTTCCGCCTACTATTATGGAGTGTGAATTCATTAGACTTTGTAACAGAAAAAGGAAGAAAATTGCCCTACCAACTAACCCTACACCCATTAAAAACCTCACCACTATTCCGCTACTTGGCCCTATCTGATCCTACACTAGGCTGGAGAATAATAATACTTCTTCTGTGGGGTTTTACAGTGGACTACATCCTATTATGGTGTATTGCCGCCACCTACTGAGTGGGGTGAAAACTGACGCTTTAACTCCGAAAAAGAGGAAAAAACGTCAACAAAACCAAAAATATAACAGTCTGTCTTCCTACTCAGATCTCTACACAGCCTCTGGGGCCTGAGAGGGGGGAACATCTTCAGATAATATTCCCTGCAATGTCTTGGCTGTGAAGTCCTGGAGATCCAAAAACCTTTTAGGTTTCACAATGTCCAGTTTCTTAGATTTCTTGGTTGTTTGGCCAGTACAATGAATCACCAGCACAATTAAACGCAACAAAATCCACTACTTAACAATCAGTGTTTCAGGATCCTTTAACTGATGAACAACTTTCTCAGCAAGCTGCGGGGCATCCACTACCATGTCATCCTCATCTCCATTTCCTCCAACAATTTCCACTGCCTCCACATAGGAGACCCGCTGGACAGCTACCTCGACCTCCTTCACCCTGACAGGGCACCCCGGGGGACTCAAGAATGTGATTCCCACCACAATTGCAGCATTTGTACACCCTCCGAATCTTCAAAAACATTTTTCCTCATCCTGCACACACTTGACATGTGTGTCCAAACTTTTTAGAATTCTGGAATAACACTGGAGACTTTTGCACACTTCCAGTTTAAAAAGGCACTTTAAAAACAAGATGTGGTATTTTGAGAGATTTTAGTATTTTAAAAACACACTCCAAGAGGCCTTTTACTTCAATACTGATTTCACACAAACACTGTTACAGATGAAAGGCCCAGTGATTGCAGAACAAAGGTCACCATTTTTAACATTGATCAACATGAAACACATTGGTTGAATCAACGTTGTTTTCACGTCGTTTCATCAAAATGACATAGAACCAATGTGGAATAGATGTTGAATTGACGTCTGTGCCCAACGGGAAGGCTTTGCAATGAAGCCATATTTGGCTTTGCTTGGAATGAGCACAGAAAGAATGACCTGAGGTTGAATACTGAAATATTTTAGAGTAGAACTATTATACTAAAAATAAATTAAACTTCAAATTTTGTCACATAAAGACATGTCAATTGATTGTGTAATTCATTGATTTAGATTATTTTATCCCATTAAAACAAGTGGTTTTCAATCCCTTTAAAATAGACTTGATGACAGTCTTATGACAATGTATACTTAGTCTTTTCAGTCCTTTCGCAATGCAAACTTGTACTCCTCAATAGTGCAATGATCACTTTTAAAACATCAATGTAATAGCACTTCTTCACGCATGATATGTTATCTGATGACAAGGTTAGAGTCAACCAATGGTTTTCTATGATTGACAATTATGTGAAGGATGTGCTAAATTCATCTTTAAACTGCTCTCAATGATATATCCAGATTCTTGTAATCCTGCTTAATGGATGACTATTTTATACACAAATCAATGTGTTTACTACATATATACTGTACCCTTTGGCTGAAAAAAATACTTTATAACCACAATGCAAAAGGTATGCTTTAGCCTCAGGTCCTGTCAGAAACTCGATTTCTTCATTCCAAATTTCTCTATTTCCTATATACAGTAGTTAACTACTTTTGATCAGAGCCCATTGGCCATCGTCAAAAGTAGTGCACTATAAAGGGAATAGGGTGTCATTTAGACAGACAATAACACATTAACATCAAGTCCATGTAGAGAATGAGAGCTCTTTGTGTCCATATGGGTATTGTCTATTTCTGCTTCCTTAATGGCATCCTATTATCTCCTTTATAGTGCTACTTTTACCAGAGCCCCACCGGCCCTTGTCAAAAGTAGTGCACTATAAAGGGAATAGGGTGCCATTTGGAGTACAGATGTTGTCTTTGAAAGGTAAAACCCTTTGCCCATACCAGTTCTGTGGCAAAAACCTTCATTTCAAACAGTGGTTCAAGAAAGGAAATAATCTTAAAAGTATATACACATAACTGTACTTAAAAAAAGAAAATGCATAGAAAATAAAATGTTAGTAAACATACCAAATGTATTGGCCAAATGTAATGTTATAATACTGAAGCAACGAAAATAAGAAATTACAAAATACATACAATGAATCCCCCCTCCCATGCCACTATCCCTCTCACTATATTTGCATACAGTGTTTTTCAAGCTCCATCATTTGCCTTCATATTTGGGGTTGACCACTGTCGTAACAGCACTCTTGTAGATAGGGTTTTCGCCCTGGAAGGCACAAGAGAAACAAGGAGAAAACGTTAGAATTGTAATGTACAGTCAGTCATAATGTCTGTCACATAACATGTCAGTCGTGTGACAACAGCTGCAACCTGAGACAATTTATTAGGAAAAAACACCACAGCAAAATCAGAGCCATCCATTTAGAATATCAAATGATTATGAAGCATTCTTTGGACAGATCTTTCCAACTGATTGTGCTATCACCTGGATACGTTGCTGTCATTGTGAGTGAGCATTTGTGTTGTCATCCAGGGAACACTTTTAGAAGAAATATCAACAAATGTCACAGTCACAACATGCCATTTCCATCATACTGTAGCATTAAATATGATATAAACACTAGACATAAACTGAAGTGTACTGGGCCTACACGTGACCACCTGTTAATACTTACCTCCATTTAAACTACTAACAGACAAGACAGCTTGTGTTGACCAACAAAACAATAGATATTGTGGGTTTTAATATCCCCTCATATGGATCATTCTGCACAGTTTCATCAACTGTCTTATTTGGCTCAAAGAGACCAAATGAAAGACAGAAATAATGAGATGGATGAAGAAGTGACAGTTTACAGTAAGTTGACAAACATACATATAAACAAACAGGAAACCCATGCAGGAAAACAGAGGAGAGGGAAAGTAAATACAAACTTATAGAACCACATCTTTATGTCCATAGTTTGGATTCTGGAACTTTCTAATGGGGCTCTTGTAAATGGGATTCTTTTGCTATGGGTTGAGAGAGTGGGACAGACAATCAAGAACAGGAAACAGAGAATGAAATGAAAAGCATGGGTGAAGACAAATGAGAAGGAACGAAACAATGATATGACAAAGAAGTGAAAAAATGAATCCTCTGAAATCCTACATCAGGATCCAAGTTTTTACAAATTTGTACCTTTATTTAACTAGGCGAGTCTCTTGAGAACAAATTCTTATTTTCAATGACGGCCTAGGAACAGTGGGTTAACTGCCTTATTCAGGGGCAGAAAGACTGATTTTTACCTTGTCAGCTCAGGGATTTGATCTTGCAGCTTGTTAGTCCAACGCCCTAACCACTAGGCTACCTGCCGCCCCAGGTTGATCATCTCCCTTTGAAAATCATCTTACAGTGCTGGGTACATGCCCCTTTTATACGTTACCAGTCAAAAGTTGACACACCTACTCATTCAACGTTTTTTTAATTTTTTAAAACAATTTTCTACATTGTGGAATAATGGTGAAGACATCAAAACTATGAAATAACACATATGGAATCATGTAGTAACAAAAAAAGTGATAAACAAATCAAAATATATTTTAGATTCTTCAAAGTAGCCACCCTTTGCCTTAATGACAGCTTTACACACTCTTGGCATTCTCTCAACCAGATTCACCTGGAATACTTTCCCAACAGTCTTGAAGGAGTTCCCACATATGCTGAGCACTTGTTGGCTGCTTTTCCTTTACTCTGCGGTCCAACTCATCCCAAACCATCTCAATTGGGTTGAGGTCAGGTGATTGTAGAGGCCAGGTCATCTGATGCAGCACTCCATCACTCTCCTTCTTGGTCAAATAACCCTTACACAGCCTGGATGTGTGGGTTGGGTCATTGTCCTGTTGAAAAACAAATGATAGTCCCACTAAGCGCAAATCAGATGGGATGGCGTATCGCTGCAGAACGCTGTGGTAGCCATGCTGGTTAAGTGTGCCTTGAATTCTAAATAAATCACCCACAGTGTCACCAGCGAAGCATCTTCACACCACCTCCTCCATGCTTAATGGTGGGAACCACACTTGTGGAGATCATCCGTTCACCTACTCTGCATCTCACAAAGACACAGCGATTGGAACCAAAAACCTCAAATTTGGACTCCAGATTTCCACTGGTCTAATGTCCATTGCTTGTGTTTCTTGGCCCAAGGAAGTCTTCTTCTTATTGGTATCTTTTAGTAGTGGTTTATTTGCAGCAATTAGACCATGAAGGCCTGATTCACACAGTCTCCTCTGAACAGTTGATGTTGAGGTGTGTCTTACTTGAACTCTGAAGCATTTATTTGGGCTGCAATTTCTGAGACTGGTAACTAATGAACTTGTCCTCTGCAGCAGAGGTAACTGGGTCTTCCTTACCTGTGGCGGTTCTCATGAGAGCCAGTTTCATCATAGTGCTTGATGGTTTTTGAGACTGCACTTGAAGAAACGTTCAAAGTTCTTGAAATTTTCCGGATTGACTGACCTTCATGTCTTAAACTAATGATGGACTGTCGTTTCTCTTTGCTTATTTGATCTATTCTTGCCATAATATGGACTTGGTCTTTTACCAAATAGGGCTATCTTCTGTATACCACCTCTACTTTGTCACAACACAACTGATTGGCTCAAATGCATTAAGAAGGAAATCAATTCAACAAATTAACTTAACAAGGCACTCCAGGTGACTACCTAATGAAACTGGTTGAGAGAATGCCAAGAGTGTGCAAAGCTGTCATCAAGGCAAAGGGTGGCTACTTTGAAGAATCTCAAATATATTTTGATTTGTTAAACACTTTTTTGGTAACTACATGATTCCATATGTGCTATTTCATAGTTTTGATGTCTTCACTATTATTCCAGAACGTAGAAAATCGTGAAAAATAAAGAAAAACCCTTGAATGAGTAGGTGTCCACACTTTTGACTGGTACTGTATCAAGTCAGGTCAGTCTGCTCTCTCATGCAGTCATTTAGGTCTGGTGTCTTCTCCATGTACCATAATGAGAGGGTCCAGAAGCCTCAGTGCCCTGCCCATGTCACCAGACCAGAGAGGCTATCACATGTGGCGGGTCTGACTGGGAGTAATCAGGATGAGCTGTATCATTAAGCATTTCAAACCCTGCCAGCTGTCTGGAATTGAATCTCTCCTGCTGTGTGGATAACACGCCACTAGGTTGAAGCATAACACAGAACAAACTAAGCTGCTGTAGCCACTCCCATGAAAAGACACATGTGTGTCCAGACCTTCGCATTCCAAAAAGGCTTCCTTTTTTCATAGCTGTATTTTGTACAGAGATTACTTAAAACTACAGGGTTTTATGAACATTTTAAACAAACTGTTGGGTAGGACTGTGGAAAAATGTGTGTGACATCTTACAAAGTCATCATCAAAAGCAACAGGTCTGTCATAGTCATCAAAGGTTGAGAGAGAGTCAAATATTTCAAATTCTGTGTTCCTTCAGGAGTCTGTTCTCTGTGTAAGAGATT
The DNA here is from genome assembly GCF_013265735.2 of Oncorhynchus mykiss. Taxonomy (NCBI): domain Eukaryota; kingdom Metazoa; phylum Chordata; class Actinopteri; order Salmoniformes; family Salmonidae; genus Oncorhynchus; species Oncorhynchus mykiss. The sequence goes on along the minus strand of NC_048575.1, from coordinate 26,805,606 downwards.
CACACAGTGGCCATATCTATAACACCAGTTTTCCACATCTCAATCAACCTACTGAAATTACATTCAGGGAGAATACAAACTAGGACCTGCAAAAGTACATCATCATCATCCCCATTATGGGCCATAACGAATAGTTCTCCAAGATGGCTTCTTGCGTCCTGTATCTATCATCTCCACTCCCTTACCGTGTCCCATTTAGCATTCATCTTTTCCTTCTCAAACTTGGCGAACTCTCTCCTGTCGTGGATGATCATGAGCAGCTTCCAGATGAGAAGCAAAGCCAGGCCGATCAGGACGATGCCCGCCACCACGCCAGCCACGATGGGGATGATGTCAGGGCCCTCAGGGCAGTCTGGAACACAGGCAGGAAACACACAGCCAGGAACATTCAGTTATCCCAACTTGTATTTATTTATTTAACCAGGCAAGTCAGTTACTGTAAGCGCAAATGCTGATTTACAATGACGTCCTGATTTGCATTATATACAGTGCCTTGCGAAAGTATTCGGCCCCCTTGAACTTTGCGACCTTTTGCCACATTTCAGGCTTCAAACATAAAGATATAAAATTGTATTTTTTTGTGAAGAATCAACAACAAGTGGGACACAATCATGAAGTGGAATGACATTTATTGGATATTTCAAACTTTTTTAACAAATCAAAAACTGAAAAATTGGGCGTGCAAAATTATTCAGCCCCTTTACTTTCAGTGCAGCAAACTCTCTCCAGAAGTTCAGTGAGGATCTCTGAATGATCCAATGTTGACCTAAATGACTAATGATGATAAATACAATCCACCTGTGTGTAATCAAGTCTCCGTATAAATGCACCTGCACTGTGATATTCTCAGAGGTCCGTTAAAAGCGCAGAGAGCATCATGAAGAACAAGGAACACACCAGGCAGGTCAGAGATACTGTTGTGAAGAAGTTTCAAGCCGGATTTGGATACAAAAAGATTTCCCAAGCTTTAAACATCCCAAGGAGCACTGTGCAAGCGATAATATTGAAATGGAAGGAGTATCAGACCACTGCAAATCTACCAAGACCTGGCCGTCCCTCTAAACTTTCAGCTCATACAAGGAGAAGACTGATCAGAGATGCAGCCAAGAGGCCCATGATCACTCTGGATGAACTGCAGAGATCTACAGCTGAGGTGGGAGACTCTGTCCATAGGACAACAATCAGTCGTATATTGCACAAATCTGGCCTTTATGGAAGAGTGTCAAGAAGAAAGCCATTTCTTAAAGATATCCATAAAAAGTGTCATTTAAAGTTTGCCACAAGCCACCTGGGAGACACACCAAACATGTGGAAGAAGGTGCTCTGGTCAGATGAAACCAAAATTGAACTTTTTGGCAACAATGCAAAACGTTATGTTTGGTGTAAAAGCAACACAGCTGAACACACCATCCCTACTGTCAAACATGGTGGTGGCAGCATCATGGTTTGGGCCTGCTTTTCTTCAGCAGGGACAGGGAAGATGGGTAAAATTGATGGGAAGATGGATGGAGCCAAATACAGGACCATTCTGGAAGAAAACCTGATGGAGTCTGCAAAAGACCTGAGACTGGGACGGAGATTTGTCTTCCAACAAGAAAATGATCCAAAACATAAAGCAAAATCTACAATGGAATGGTTCAAAAATAAACATATCCAGGTGTTAGAATGGCCAAGTCAAAGTCCAGACCTGAATCCAATCGAGAATCTGTGGAAAGAACTGAAAACTGCTGTTCACAAATGCTCTCCATCCAACCTCACTTAGCTCGAGCTGTTTTGCAAGGAGGAATGGGAAAACATTTCAGTCTCTCGATGTGCAAAACTGATAGAGACATACCCCAAGCGACTTACAGCTGTAATCGCAGCAAAAGGTGGCGCTACAAGGTATTAACTTAAGGGGGCTGAATAATTTTGCACGCCCAATTTTTAAGTTTTTGATTTGTTAAAAAAGTTTGAAATATCCAATAAATGTTGTTCCACTTCATGATTGTGTCCCACTTGTTGTTGATTCTTCACAAAAAAATACAGTTTTATATCTTTATGTTTGAAGCCTGAAATGTGGCAAAAGGTCGCAAAGTTCAAGGGGGCCGAATACTTTCGCAAGGCACTGTATATAGGCCCAGGAACCTTACCTGACCCTGTAAGCTGACCAGGAAGAACTTCCGGCCGGAGTACTAGGCCCTAGTACCATTAGAGCCAAGAGTTTTTCCTAGTAAGGGCAAAAACTCCTAGCTCTAATCACAAAATGACTCAATAGACAAATAAATAACCTCCGTTTTCACTGTAATCTCCTCAGTCACGATGACATAGTAGGCTGTATGTAATATCCTCAGTCACAATGACATAGTAGGCTGTATGTAATATCCTCAGTCACAATGACATAGTAGGCCTTATGTAATATCCTCAGTCACAATGACATAGTAGGCTGTATGTAATATGCTCAGTCACAATGACATAGTAGGCTGTATGTAATATGCTCAGTCACAATGACATAGTAGGCTGTATGTAATATGCTCAGTCACAATGACATAGCAGGCTGTATGTAATATGCTCAGTCACAATGACATAGTAGGCTGTATGTAATATCCTCAGTCACAATGACATAGTAGGATGTATGTAATATGCTCAGTCACAATGACATAGCAGGCTGTATGTAATATGCTCAGTCACAATGACATAGCAGGCTGTATGTAATATGCTCAGTCACAATGACATAGCAGGCTGTATGTAATATGCTCAGTCACAATGACATAGCAGTCTGTATGTAATATGCTCTCACCTAGTGTTTCCATCACATGGACCTCCTTCTCTGTCTTGTTGACAGCGTAGGTGTAGTAGAACCAGCAGTCGTTGGCATCCCTCTCCTTACAGTGCATCAGGGGGAAGGCCTGTCCTGGCTGAGGCAGCTTGTCCCTGTCCTTCACCTTGATCAGGTTGAAGTAGCTACAGTCTCTCTCACACGTGTCCTTCTTCTCCCCCGTCCCAAAGGCCCTGCACTGAACACACTCCCTGTGGAAGACAGGACATTGACATGTAACTCTGTACAGATGGAGTAACACGCGGAGGTAGTCTCGCATTGTGATGCTTGATAAACTCGTGACATATTCACTAGTCTACTGGAATGCAAGAAAGCTGGATATTGAGGTTCCACTCCACATGCAGGTGTTTGTAGTGGACAATGCTGTACCCTTGCCACCACTACTGGTTTTAAGATATCACAGTTGTGTCTAGACTTTTCATTGGTCCCCTTTCTTGGAATTATCAGAAGAAAGTAAACAAAGGTCACAATAATAATTGAGGTTAAGACAGATAAAGGAAGACATATCTTTATGCCTACTTTAAAAGGTTAAGAGGCATTAAACTCAGTCTGAGGAAAGAGACAAGGAACCGGTCCCTCAAATAATAATACTTTTAAAAAAAAAATCTACATATACATTTTCAGAAACGTTAGCTTTTATTGTTTAAAGAAATTCTGAAAGAGATTGGTGTGTTTTTTCACTATCGAATCATGGCACAGGGTTGATCAATGACAACCATGTGTTTGTTTAAAAAAAATCATGGTTTCATTTCAGAGAGACAAATAATCATGTTTTTTTTAAAAGAACTGTTCAAATGATACATTTGTGCCATCAGAAATCTATACAGTAATATGAGATGTGTGTAATTAAAAAAAAACATTTAGTCATTTAGCAGATACTGTTAATCACTTTTGATAAGAGTAAGTGAATTCATCTTAGGATTGCTAGTTGAGACAACCACATATCACAGTCAAATATACAGGATGCGAACATTCCATTCATGCTAAACAATGGACAGACAGGACCTGAGACTAAAGCATACATTTTGCATTGTGGTTTACAAAAATGAAACATTTTCATCTAAAATCTATGACTAAAAACATCAGAGAACAGTAACATTTTACACACACATGAAGGTACCCATAAGGAATCATTTCTGATGTAAAAACACAAATGTGCATTTTTTTCAATATAGCGTTTTGGAAATAAACTTGTTGTACATTGTTGTTTTCTGCATAGTTAAAACAGATTAAAATAAACAATTAATTCATTCCTTTATTCAACTCACTTGTGTTCTGCGCAGACCCCTGGACAGGTAGGACAGATCTCACAGCTGGGGCCCTGGAACTTTGGGTCAGTACACCTGCAGGTTCCACACTCACAGGTGCCTCGTCCGTTACAGATCTGCTTGTTGGAAGCCAGGCAGGTCGTGGTGTCCAGAGAACAGTCACAGGCACTGCCTGTCCAGTTGGCATCACATATACACACCCTGCACTCACAGTGACCATGTCCTGCCACAACACAACACACAGGGTCAGAGATGATCCTCTATAGTTCAAACATCATTTCATACTATAGATAATATTCTAGATTAGAGATTAAATTAAGCTAAATTGAACACGGGAAATCTAATTTCGTAAAAGGCCATGTCTGATTTTATCAACTGATCTCTAATTTAACTGGGAAATCACCCATTACGCCACAAACACTAGAGGTAGTTTGTGTTCTGAGGAATATGTTCCACAGGTCTTCAGATGGAACACAGGTCTTGACCATCATTTCACAGCAAGCTAAATCTTTACTGATCATCCAATGAACTGAACTCGCGTACCTCCACAGAGTTTGTTGTTGGAGCGGTCACAGTTGAAGTTGTCACACTCGCAGAACATCCCGCTGTAGCGCTCCTCTGGGTTCTCTCTCTTCTTGCACTCACAGGTTCCACACACACAGTCTCCGTTGTTGCTGCAGATGTCTGTACCGTTGTCTTTACGGCAGCTCTTATCCAGGTCTTCGCTGGTCACCTCGTTGGTGCTGCACTCACACTGTCTACCAATACGGCCCTCATTGCACCTGACAGATAATAAAGGAAATGTAATGTTATTAACAACAAGGGAGGACTGCATAAAAGACTGCCTATGTAAAAAATATTCACATGCAAACAGATGCAATGCACTTAAACAGTCACATGCTAATGGCCAATAGAAATAGATTTAAACACATTATATATACAGTATCAAATATCATGATGTATCTCTATGCCATGGAAATTATTACAATATGGAAGGTGAATAAAGAGTTAAGATCTTCTGCTAGTGAAACACAAGTGCCTTACCTGCAGGCTCCACATTCATATGTCCCGTTGCCGTTGTGGCAGATGTCACTGTTCTCAATGCCATCTTTGTGACAGTCACACTCGCAGATGAAGTTCAGAGTGATCTCCACCTCCTCATTGAACCCTAGGGGTTTGATCTTGATGGTCTCTGGTTTGCCCATTTTAGGACACTGCTTAGCTGTGATGCTTATGGTGAAAGACACCTACAGATCAGGGATGAAGGGATGCATTCACACATAAGGCATAATAATCACATTTTGTAATAAAAACAATGACCTTCACACCTACAGATACTGAAAACATTATATTTACTTGATCAGAAAGCTAAAATAACTGAACCTGAATTTAAAAAAAAAATCTAAAATAAATACATATGTATTTGGAATAGAAAACATTCAATGTCATGTTGTTTTGGTTTCTCACCTCGTCACCGATTGAGATATTGGAGCATTTTCTTCCCATCTCTCCCTCACCAGTCACTCCGTTCTTGCAGCGTGACTGATACATTATGGTCACTCCCACTGGTAGCTTGCTGTTCTCCAGAATCACCTCTGAGGAAAGAGACTAGCACATAAAGAACAACAATTAGCCCTTTGTACACTATATACAACATTTTCAGTAGGCTTCAGTTTTACAAAAGCAGAAATGCATATTTTTTACTATTCCCATAGAAAGATCAGTTCAGAAAGAGAAATGTGATGACTTAACAGTAGCAGCAGCATGGTTTTGCCAACTATTTTAAGGATGAAAGTTAGATAGTGTGCAGAAGTGCATCTTCTCCAGTAACTAAACCAATCCAATCTATACTTACATTGTAGGCATCAATAATGAGGTTGATAACGTTGCTGGAGTTAGCAGAGAGTATCCCCACTGCAGATTTAGGAATGAGATTCTTTAACTCCTGAGAGAGAAAACACAATACACTAAATGATCATGTACTCATGTATGTCAGTTGGAATCCTGTCAATCTCTAAATACTCACCAGAAAAGTCTAGAGCAAAACAGTTTTGTCATGTTTTGCCTGACCCATTAAGATTGCACAAACAGTGTAATGGAACAACTGACTGACCTTGTAAACAGGCTGGAACTCCTCTGTGACGGCAAAGATTGTCTGGATGTTGTTGTCGCTAAGTTTCTGAACCAGGTGAGCGATGGAGGGGTAGTCCTGTTACAGGGAGACAATGAGGAAGTACAGGTATCAGGCAAGCCCTTTGATGACATCACTAAGGGCAAGTAGCCCATTCCCTTCAAACTTGTCATATTCAAAATGCAGACCACATAGAAGACTAGAAAGAAAAGTCACAATACATGCAGTACATGGGAGTGCATCATTATACTACATATCGCATTATTATACTACATAGTGCATTACTATAATACACTGTGCATTATTATACTACAGTGTATTATTATACTGCATAGTGCATTACTATGCTGCATAGTGTATTATTATACTGCATAGTGTATTATTATACTACATAGTGCATTACTATACTGCATAGTGTATTATTATACTACACAGTGTATTATTACACTGCATAGTGTATTATTATACTGCATAGTGTATTACTATACTGCATAGTGTATTACTATACTGCATAGTGTATTACTATACTACATAGTGTATTATTATACTACACAGTGCATTATTATACTACATAGTGTATTACTATACTACACAGTGCATTATTATAGTGCATGATTATAGTGCATACTGTATTATTATACTACACAGTGTATTATTACACTGCATAGTGTATTATTATACTGCATAGTGTATTACTATACTGCATAGTGTATTACTATACTGCATAGTGTATTATTATACTACACAGTGCATTATTATACTACATAGTGTATTACTATACTACACAGTGCATTATTATAGTGCATGATTATAGTGCATAGTGTATTATTATAATACATAGTGTATTACTATAATGCATAGTGTATTATTATACTACATAGTGCATTACCATAATGCATAATTATACATACATAGTAGTGGCTCACTGTGTACATGTTGTTCTCCAGGTGACATTTCCCATCGTTGGGCAAAACTATCCCTCCTAGTTTCCCGTCTCCAGCAAAGTGGAAGCCAGCGTCAGTGGAGAACACCAGCAGACGGGTGACGTTCCTCCAGCCAATGTGCTCCTGGGGAAGGGAGGGAGGACTATTAAAACATGTACAAATGAACCACATACAGAAAATGGACACAGCCTACAGAAATACCAGAGAACAAAATTACAAGACTTACAAAAGATTCAGGAAGTATATATCAAAAACTATGAACAACTATGTGAAAGGTTACCCTCTTAAAATAGCAGTTTAGCGCCCTAGAGTGAATTAACTTTCAAACATTTATAAAAAGGACTTCTCTAAGCATATACAAATTAAGCCTTGACTCCAGCCATTCTCAAATGAAAGTAGGGTCTTGAGGTCTGGTACCATGAGAAAGGCAATATAAAGCCCTGATAAAAGTATTATTGGAACTTTATGGTCTGGTTTTCTGGACAGATATCAAGCCTAGTCCTGGAGTATAAACTAAGCTCAATGGAGAATTATTTTCAGTCCTGGACTAGGCTTGATCTATGTCTGGGAAACTATCCCTAAATATGATATAAAAACATATTACTTACACCACACACAGCCACTTGCATGATGGCATCAAAGCCTCCCTCCGGTGAGTCCAGGTTTCCAGAGATCTGCTGTTGTCCCACCAGGGTGTTAAACTCCTGTCCATTGCTGGTCAGCTTCAGGACGTTCTTGTAGCTGAAGGGACTGGTGCAGTTCTGGTCCCCAGTACAGGGGTTCAGCAGCTTGGATGGGGTGGTGCTAATGTAAGGCATCACTGTCTTTTCTACAAAGGAACCAAAACCTAGAGAAGAAGAAGAAGATATCCATCTCATATTTAAACTGTATAGTTAAGGAGACGGGACACCAATTTGTTAGCTTCAAAACATCTTTACTAAGATCAAACCGGTTATCTTACACATGGCATTATGGGTATTGTAGTACAGTGTAACTGCAATATGCACCCAACCTGAACTGAAAGCAGAAGAGATCAATTTGAAGTGGAGAATATGTTCAAATAAATATAAACATCCTCAATCCTCATACAACCAGGCTGATTCTCAAGCTCACCGATTTTAAAATCAGTCGTGATCTTTGACATCTCCAGCATCAGATGTGTTCCCAGGTTCTTGACGTTTTCCAGATCGTCCTTCATGGAGTAGGACAGGTCCATCAGGTAGTAGAGGTCAATGGGGTAATCCTCGGCCCGTTTGAACTTCAGGTTAAAAGACTGGGGTTCACCTGCAGTACACAGACAAATGGGCAAGGTTAAGCCGGGGACTACTGACTTGCTAACTCTGGCATATTTACATTGATGTGAACACTGAAATCTTGATTCATGTGCACCTTCCCTGTCAAATAAGGTGCTGGCCTTCACATTAAAGAGTATAAGGAACACTCCTTCCAAATCATAATAGCTAAAACACTCAAAGAAAATGGAGGCTACTGTAACTAATCAACATAACAGTGAAAGACCACGGAGGAACAGCAGGATAAACAAAAAAGACCCTCAGCAACGCTGTGTCAACAATGGTTGTCAAGCAAGATGTTTTGGCTGAAGCAAAGTTAACTAAGACTACATCCCTAATGACAACCGATTCCTAACATAAGGCACCACTTTTGACTAGAGCTAAAAGTAGAGCACTAAATAGGGAAAAGGGTTCCATTTGGGACGCATCCCAATCAAAAGTAACAGTTCCATTTAAGTTTTTACCAGATCTGAGGCTGAGGGTGAGTTTCTGTGGCTGGACCTGTGTGATGTCCTCTGGTCGGAGTTTTCCTTCTCCCTTGTTGCGGTTGGTCACAGCCTTGTTCTTCAGGGCCCGTTGGCTGCCTTGGGGGTTCTCTACCTTGGTGGAGCTACAACCTCTCTTCCTCAGGGACTCCAGCTCGTCACAGCGGGTCGATGTGGCCTCACCCTGCTTCAGGAACCCCTGGGAGAGAGGAGGTATAAGTATTATGAAACATTGCATTATGGCACTCAGAGGAAATCCACCCAAACTGTAAGGTCCTTATTTTCTGAAAATGTATTTCCTACTCTCCCAAGCAGGTTATAAAGGTTACAAACAATATTGCCCGACATGCTAGTGTTTTAACTCCAAGGAACAGTTTAGATTTCTTAAGTTGTAACGCTGAGTCAGTTGATATTAAGGTTGTGTAGCATCAACGCAGCAACAATGTTATTGGAAAATTCATATCCACGTACTGGGTCCATGCACCAGCCACATTTCGCTCCCACTTGAATACACTCCCCACAGGATTTGGCATTAGCTTTGATGCACTCGTTCCCTTCTGGAATGGAATGGAAAAACAAAGGTTGAAAAGAAGCAAACTCATCATTAGACTCCTAAAACCTAACCAGGTAATAAGCCAGAGTGTACACATTGTGTAATTTGGAAAACTGTGTGGCTCAGAGAGAACAGTAAATTGAGCCAGAGACAGAATGGAATATTCCTCTGTTCCATAGTTCCATGATGTCTTCACTACTATGCTCAAAGAAATGCTCAAAGAAATATACACTGTAAACCCCAGGGGGATGTCATTACACAACTTTTGAGGAAACCTGTTGAACTTAATATATCTGAGTACAGTTACTTAAAGTGATTTGTAGTCCTTACTCAAAACAATAGAGTAACTGTTACCCTGTAGGGGGGTTCAGATTTGAATTGTATCAGCTTGAAAAAATGTTGCAATGCCCCCACTAAGCCACACCTCCAATATAATTTCCCAGTGTGCCTTGCCTTTTCGAGTGAGTCCTCTGGCCTTCACCAAGTGAGTTCCTAGGTGAATGTTATTATTATAATTAAACTCTTTATGACAATACATTACATATCTCAGATTTTATAGAATGGCGCCAGAGGAGATGGCTGCCGTTTTACGTGCTTCTAACCAACTGTGCTATTTTGTTATTTTTTTGGCGTTGTTTTGGCGTTATTTTTTGGCCGTTGTTACCTATTTTGTACATAATGTTGCTGCTACCGTCTCTTATGACTGAAAATAACTTCTGGGCATCAGAACAACGATTACTCACCTCGAACTGAACAAAGATTTTTTCCAAGTCTGACGCGAAGGATATACTGCTTTCTCGGGAACGTGAAGAAAAGACAGAGAAAAAGGGGGCGGAGGTCAGGCTGCCTTCTGAGAATTCGTAGGCGAGTGTGTAAACCTCCACTGCCATCCGTTCTATTGGCCAACATGAAATCATTGGAAAACAAAATGAATGATATACGATCAAGACTGTCCTATCAACAGGACATGAAAAACTGTATCATCTTATGTTTCACCGAGTCGTGGTTGAACGACGACACGGATAATATATGGCTGGCAGATTTTTCCATGCATCGGCAGGACAGAGAAGCTACGTCTGAGAAGACGAGGAGCGGGGGTGCGTGTCTATTTGTCAATAACAGCTGGTGCGCAATGCCTAATATTAAAGAAGTCTCGAGGTATTGCTTGCCTGAGGTAAAATACTTTATGACAAGCTGTAGACCACACTATCTACCAAGAGAGTTCTCATCTATATTATTTGTAGCCATCTATTTACCACCACAGACTGATGCTGGCACTAAGACTGCACTCAACCAGCTGTATAAGGCCATAAGTAAACAAGAAAATGCTCACCCAGAAGCAGCGCTCCTAGTGGCAGGGGCCTTTAATGCAGGCAAACTTAAATCCGTTTTACCTCATGTCTACCAGCATCTCACATCTCTAGACCACATTTACTCCACACACAGAGAAGCATACAACGCTCTCCCTTGCCCTCCATTTGTCAAATCTCACCATAATTATATCCTTCTTATTCCTGTTTACAAGCAAAAACTAAAGCAGGAAGTACCAATGACTTGCTCAATACGGAGATGGTCAGATGAATTGGATGCTACGCTACTGGACTGTTTTGATAGCACAGACTGGACTATGTTCCGGGATTCAGCCAATGGCATTGAGGAGTATACCACCTCAATCATCGGCTACATCAATAAGTGCAGCGGCGACGTCGTCCCCACTGTGACCGTATGTACATATCCCAACCAGAAGCCATGGATTACAGGCAACATCCACATCGAGCTAAAGGCTGGAGCTGCCGCTTTCAAGGAGCGGGACATTAATCCGTACGTTTATAAGAAATCCCGCTACGCCCTCAGACAAACCATCAAACAGGCAAAGCATCAATACAGGTTCTAACACTTCTCAGATGTGGTGAGGCTTGAAAACTATTACAGACGCGAGCCTAACAGACGAGCTAAATGCCTGTTATGCTTGCTTCGAGGCAAGCAATACTAAAGCATTAATGAGAGCACCAGCTGTTCTGGCTCTCGGTAGCCGATGTGAAAAAGACCTTTATTAAACAGGTCAACATTCACAAAGCTGCAGAGCCAGAGGGATTACCAGGACGTGTACTCAAAGCATGCGCGGACCAACTGGAAAGTGTCTTCACTGACATATTCAATCTCTCCCTGACTGTGACGACCCTCCCACTCTGTCTGCCGTATTCTGTCTTTGTTCTTGTTTCCTTATCAGGATGCCGGTGGGCGGAGTTGGGAGGGTCATCAGCTTCATGGGAAACACCTGGGCCAGGTGTCTCCCAGGATAAATAGACCTCTTCCACATTCATGGAAGAGACTCTCTCAATGCAGACACCTTTGTAGATTGTGTTGTGGGTCTTGGTGGCCTTTTTTTTTGTTTGTTTGCTTTGGCACCTTTCAACAGCCTGCATTATCACATTCATGCATGCAAAACACTCACTTACACTACTGATTACTGATTACACACACCATTGTATTTTTTCCTTAGTTGCTTTAGTTAATAAATATATATTTTGTTACGCCTTATCGCCACGTTGTCTCCCTTTGTTACGGGCTTTGAGCCGGTTCATGACACTGACCGAGTCCGGGATTCTTCCGATGACATTGAGGAATACACCACATCAGTCACTGGCTTTATCAATAAGTGCATTGAGGACGTCTTCCCCACAGTGACTGTACATACATACAAGAGGTCGACCGATTATGATTTTTCTACGCCGATACCGATAATGATTATTGGAGGACCAAAAAAGCAGATAAACGGCCATTTAAAATGTATTTGTAATAATGACAATTACAACAATATTGAATGAACACTTATTTTAACTTAATATAATACATAAATAAAATCAATTTAGCCTCAAGTAAATAATGAAACATGTTCAATTTGATTTAAATAATGCAAAAACAAAGTGTTGGAGAAGAAAGTAAGTGCAATATGTGCTATGTAAGAAAGCTAACGTTCCTTGCTCAGAACATATTAACATATGAAAGCTGGTGGTTCCTTTTAACATGAGTCTTCAATATTCCCAGGTAAGAAATTTTAGGTTGTAGTCCTATAATAACTATTTCCCTCTATACCATTTGTATTTCATTAACCTTTGACTATTGGCTGTTCTTATAGGTACTTTAGTATTGCCAGTGTAACAGTATAGCTTCCGTCCCTCTCCTCACTCCTACCTGGGTTCGAACCAGCAACACAACGACAACAGCCCCCATCGAAGCAGCATTACCCATGCAGAGCAAGGGGAACAACTCCTAGAAGGCTCAGAGCGAGTGACGTTTGAAACGCTATTAGCGCGCAATAACTAGCTAGCCATTTCACTTCGGTTACACCAGCCTCATCTCGGGAGTTGATAGGCTTGAAGTCATAAACAGCGCAATGCTTGACGCACAACGAAGAGCTGCTGGCAAAACGCACAAAAGTGCTGTTTGAATGAATGTTTAAGCGCCTGCTTCTGCCTACCACCGCTCAGTCAGATACTTAGATACTTGTATGCTCAGTTAGATTATATGCAACGCAGGACACGCTAGATAATATCTAGTAATATCATCAACCATGTGTAGTTAACTAGTGATTATGATTGATTGTTTTTTATAAGATAAGTTTAATGCTAGCTAGCAACTTACCTTGGCTTACTGCATTCACGTAACAGGCAGTCTCCTGTGGAGACTCCTTGTGGAGTGCAACGAGAGAGAGGCAGGTCGTTATTACGTTGGACTAGTTAACTGTAAGGTTGCAAGATTGAATCCCCCGAGCCGACAAGGTGAAAATCTGTTGTTCTGCCCCTGAACGAGGCAGTTAACCCACCGTTCCTAGGCCGTCATTGAAAATAAGAATGTGTTCTTAACTGACTTGCCTAGTTAAATAAAGGTATATAAAAAAATATTTAATCGCAAATCGGCGGCCAAAAATGCCGAAGCATCAATACAGGGCTAAGATTGAATCATACTACACCGGCTCCGACGCTCGTCGGATGTGGCAGGGCTTGCAAACTATTACAGACGACAAAGGGAAGTGACACGAGCCTACCAGATGAGCTAAATCACTTCTATGCTCGCTTCGAGGCAAGCAACACTGAGGCATGAATGAGAGCATCAGCTGTTCCGGACGACTGTGTGATCATGCGCTTCGTAGCCGACGTGAGTAAGACCTTTAAAACAGGTCAACATACACAAGGCTGCGGGGCCAGACGGATTACCAGGACGTGTGCTCCGGGCATGTGCTGACCAACTGGCAGGTGTCTTCACTGACATTTTCACCATGTCCCTGATTGAGTCTGTAATACAAACATGATTCAAGCAAACCACAATAGTCCCTGTGCCCAAGAACACAAAGGCAACCTGCCTAAATGACTACAGACCCATAGCACTCACGTCCGTAGCCATGAAGTGCTTCAAAAGGCTGGTCATGGCTCACATCAACACCATTATCCCAGAAACCCTAGATCCACTCCAATTTGCATACCGCCAAAACAGATCCACAGATGATGCAATCTCTATTGCACTCTACACTGCCTTTCTCCACCTGGACAAAAGGAACACCTATGTGAGAATGCTGTTCATTCATTGAATACAGCTCAGCGTTCAACACCATAGTACCCTCAAAGCTCATCACCAAGTTAAGGATCCTGGGACTAAACACTTCCCTCTGCAACTGGATCCTGGACTTCCTGACAGGCCGCCCCCAGGTGGTGAGGGTAGGTAGCAACACATCTGCCACGCTGATCCTCAACACTGGAGCTCCCCGGGGGTGCGTGCTCAGTCCCCTCCTGTACTCCCTGTTCACCCATGACTGCATGGCCAGGCACGACTCCAACACCATCATTAAGTTTGCTGATGACAAAACAGTGGTAGGCCTGATCACCGACAACGATGAGACAGCCTATAGGGAGGAGGTCAGTGACATGGCCGGGTGGTGCCAGAACAACCTATCCCTCAACGTAACCAAGACTAAGGAGATGATTGTGGACTACAGGAAAAGGAGCACCGAGCACGCCCCCATTCTCATCGACGGGGCTGTAGTGGAGCAGGTTGAGAGCTTCAAATTCCTTGGTGTCCACATCAACAACAAACTAGATTGGTCCAAACACATCAAGACAGTCGTGAAGAGGGCATGACAAAGCCTATTCCCCCTCAGGAAACTAAAAAGATTTGGCATGGGTCCTGAGATCCTCAAAAGGTTCTACAGCTGCAACATCGAGAGCATTCTGACCGGTTGCATCACTGCCTGGTACGGCAATTGCTCGGCCTCTGACCACAAGGCACTTCAGAGGGTAGTGCGTACGGCCCAGTACATCACTGGGGCAAAGCTGCCTGCCATCCAGGACCTCTACCCCAGGCGGTGTCAGAGGAAGGCCCTAAAAATTGTCAGAGACCCCAGCCACCCCAGTCATAGACTGTTCTCTCTACTACCACATGGCAAGCGGTACCGGAGTGCCAAGTCTAAGACAAAAAGGCTTCTCAACTGTTTTTATCTCCAAGCCATAAGACTCCTGAACAGGTAATCAAATGGCTACCCGGACTATTTGCATTGTGTGCCCCCCCAACCCCTCTTTTACCTCAATTGGCCAGACCAACCAGTGCTCCCGCACATTGGCTAACCGGGCTATCTGCATTATGTCCCACCACCCGCCAACCCCTCTTTTTATGCTTCTGCTACTCTCTGTTCATCATATATGCATAGTCACTTTAACAATACCTACATGTACATACTACCTCAATAAGCCTGACTAACAGGTGTCTGTATATAACCTCGCTACTCTTATTTTTAAATGTATTTTTTCTGTTGTTTTATTTCTTTACTTACTTACCTAAACACACACACACACTTTTTTTTTCCCGCACCATTGGTTAGAGCCTGTAAGTAAGCATTTCACTGTAAGGTCTACTACACCTGTTGTATTCGGCGCACGTGACAAATAAACTTTGATTTGATTTGAGTCTGTAATACCTACATGTTTCAAGCAGACCACCATAGTCCCTGCGCCCATGGAAGAGAAGGTAACCTGCCTAAATGATTACTCATGTTGGTAGCCATGAAGTGCTTTGAAAGGCTGGTCATGGCTCACATCAACAGCATCATCCTGGATACTCTAGACCCACTCCAATTTGCATACCGCCCCAACAGATCCACAGATGACACAATCTCAATCGCACTCCACACCGACTTTCCCACCTGGACAAAAGGAACACCTATGTGAGAATGCTGTTCATTGACTACAGCTCAGCATTCAACACCATAGTGCCCTCAAAGCTCATCACTAAGCTAAGGACCCTGAGACTAAACACCTCACTCTGCAACTGGATCCTAGACTTCCTGACGGACTGCCCCCTGCGGTAAGGGTAGGCAACACGCTGATCCTCAACACTGGAGCCCCTCAGAGGTGCGTGCTTAGTCCCCTTCTGTACTCCCTGTTCACCCACGACTGCGTGACTCCAACACCATTATTAAGTTTGCTGACAACACAACCGTGGGAGGCCTGATTACCGACAACAATAAGACAGCCTACAGGGAGGAGGTCAGAGACCTGCAGTGTGGTGCCAGGACAACAACCTCTCCCTCAATGTGAGCAAGACAAAGCAGCTGATTGTGGACTACAGGAAAATGCGGGACAAACAGGCCCCAATTAACATTGACGGGGCTGTAGTGGAGCGACTCGAGAGTTTCAAGTTCCTTGGTGTCCAAATCACTAACAAACGATCATGGTCCAAACACACCAAGACAGTCGTGAAGAGAGCATGACAACACCTTTTACCCCTCAGGAGACTGAAAAGATTTGGCATGGGTCCCCAGATCCTCAAAAAGTTCTACAGCTGTACCATCGAGAGCATCCTGACCGGTTGTATCACCACCTAGTATGGCAACTGCTCGGCAACTGACCGTAAGGTGGTACAGAGGGTAGTGCGTACGGCTCAGTACATCACTGGGGCCAAGCTTCCTGCCATCTAGGACCTGCAGTGGCAAGAAAAAGTATGTGAACCCTTTGAAATTACCTGGATATCTGCATAAATTTGACAACATTTTATCTGATCATCTAAGTCTCAACAATAGACAAACACAAGGTGCTTAAACTAATAACACACAAATTATTGTATTTTTCTTGTCTATATTGAATACATGATTTAAACATTCACAGTGTAGGTTGGAAAAAGTATGTGAACCCCTAGACTAATGACTTCTCCAAAAGCTAATTGAAGTCAGGAGTCAACTAACCTGGAGTCGAATCAATGGCATGAGATTGGAGATTTTGGTTAGAGCTGCCCTGGCCGATTTAAAAAACACTCACAAAATTTGAGTTTGCTATACACAAGAAGCATTGCCTGATGTGAACCATGCCTCAAACAAAAGAGATCTCAGAAGGCCTAAGATAAAGAATTGTTGACTTGCATAAAGCTGGAAAGGGTTACAAAAGTATCTTTAAAAGTCAGTCTACGGTAAGACATTGTCTATAGATGGAAAGTTCAGCACTGTTGCTACTCTCCCTAGGAGTGGCTGTCCTGCAAAGATGACTGCAAGAGCACAGTGCAGAATGCTCAATGAGGTTAAGAAGAATCCTAGAGTGTCAGCTAAAGACTTACAGAAATCTCTGGAAGATGCTAACGTCTCTGTTGACGAGTCTACAATACGTTAAACACTAAACAAGAATGGTGTTCATGGGAGGACACCATGGAAGAAGCCACTGCTGTTCAAAGAAAATACATTGCTGCACGTCTGAAGTTCGCAAAAGAGCTCCTGGATGTTCCAGAGGTACTGGCAAAATATTCTGTGGACAGATGAAACTAAAGTTGTGTTTTTTGGAAGGAACACACAACACTATGTGTGGAGAAAAAAAAAGGCACAGCACACCAACATCAAAACCTCATCCCAACTGTAAACTATGGTAGAGGGAGCATCATGGTTTGGGGCGGCTTTGCTGCCTCAGGACCTGGACAGCTTGCTATCGTCGACTGAAAAATGAATTCCCAAGTTAATCAAGACATTTTGCATTGAAGCTCAACAGAAGTTAGGTGATGCAACAGGACAACAACCCAAAATACAGAAGTAAATCAACAACAGAATGGCTTCAACAGAAGAAAATACTCATTCAGGAGTGGCCCAGTAATTTCTGACCCCAACCCGATTAAAATACTGTGTCATGACATAAAGAGAGCAGTTCACACCAGAAATCCCAAGAATATTGTGGAACTGAAACAGTTTTGTAAAGAGGAATCGTCCAAAATTCCTCCTAACTGTTGTGGAGGTCTGATCCGCAACAATAGAAAATGTTTGGTTGAGGTTATTGCTGCCAAAGGAGGGTCAACCTGTTATTAAATCCAAGGGTTCACATTCTTTTACCAACCTGTAATGTGAATGTTAATACAGCGTGTTCAATAAAGACATGAAAAATTTGAATTGTTTGTGTGTTATTAGTTTAAGCAGACTGTGTTTGTCTATAGTTGTGACTTAAATGAAGATCATTTATAATTCTATGACCAATTTATGCAGAAATCCAGGTAATTCTAAAGGGTTCACATACTTTTTCTTCCCATTGAATATGCTACGCGGTGTCAGTGGAAGGCCCAAATAATTGTCAAAGACTCCAGTCACCCAAGTCATAAACTGTTTTCTCTGCTACCGCACAGCAAGCGGTACCGGAGTGCCAAGTCTAGGACCAAAAGGCTCCTTAACAGCTTCTAGCCCCAAGCCAGAAGACCGCTGAACAATTAATCAAACGGCCACCCGGACTATTTACATTGACACCCCCCCCATTAGTTTTTACACTGCTACTACCCGCTACGTATTATCTATGCATAGTCACTTTACCCCTACCTATATATACAAATCACCTCGACTAACCTGTTCCTCCGCACATTGACTCGGTACTGGTATCCCTTGTATATAGCCTCGTTATTGATATTTTATTGTGTTACATTTTATTATTTTTTACTTTAGTTTATTTGGTAAATATTTTCTGAACGCTTTCTTGAACTGCACTGTTTGTTAAGGGCTTGTAAGTATGCATTTCACAGCATTGCACCTGTTGTATTCGGTGAATGTGACAAATAACGTTTGATTTGAAGGCAGGGTTCATCAAATAGTTCAGCATTGGGCCGATTTTATTTTTGAGAGGATGATCAGAGGGCCAGAAAATATTTAAAAATCATTTTTATACTGCAAATTGACTGCAAGAAGCCAAAACTGATATAATATTTTACTAAAACTTAATCATTTCAAACCTTGCTTACATTTGTATACGATTACATAGTGCCTTCGGAAAGTATTCCGACCCCTTAACTTTTTCAACATTTACGTTACAGCCTTATTCTAAAATGGATTCAAAAAAAGAAAATCATCTACACACAATACCCTATAATGACAAAGTGAAAACATGTTCGTAGAAATGTTAGCAAATCTATTACAAATAAAAAAACAGAAATACCTTACTTACATAAGTATTCAGACCCTTTGCCACGAGACTCGAAATTAAGCTCAGGTGCATCCTGTTTCCATTGAACATCCTTGAGATGTTTCTACAACTTGATTGGAGTCCATCTGTGGTAAATTCAATTGATTGGACATGATTCGGAAAGGAACACACTTGTCTATAAGGTCCCACAGTTGAGAGTGCGTGTCAGAGCAATATGTAAATGAACTTATGTAAATATAATATATATTCTTTTACTTTGAATAAATTAGCAAAAATTTATAAAAACATGTTTTTGCTTTGTCATTATGGGGTATTGTGTGTAGATAAATGAGGGAAAAACGATTTAATCAATTTGAAAGTAAAGCTGTAATCTAAAAATGTGGGAAAAGTCAAGGGATCTGAATACTTTCGAAAGGCACTGTATATCTCTCTATAATTTATCTTTGTGCAGCATACAATTAATCAATCAATCCCTCAATGTACATGCAAAAACACAGATATTAATTATATATTTTTTGTATCTACCTGCAGTAGAGCATGCTGGGAAAAAAGTAAATTTGTTATCATAACTTAAAATATTTAGTTGATGTGACTTCCCATTGTCCCCCACGATGAAATCGGGGAGGGAACTGTGGATCTGTCTGCGTCTGTTCGTTCGTACGTCATACTCGATATCTCAGACAGCACTGGTGACAAAACTTGGGTGAATGATGTGTCTTGCCATAGAAATACGGCATTTACAAAATTACACCGATTGGCCCAAGGCGGGAGCTATAGTAATTAACAGAAATTTGTTAGTCACACACAATCTCAATTTGCTCAAAGTGGGGTGCTGTATCATTCATGGGGGATGACACGTTTACTGTTGCCTTGTTTAGTTGAGTCAGGACAACTTAAACATTTTCAAGAAATAATGACTTTTCATTGACTTTGAGATCAACTTACTTGAAGTATTTGAGTAAAAATGTATTGGGGTTTACAGTGTAGGTGGAGCTGCTTCTTCTGGCTAATGACATTACATTACAGCAGCATGCTCAGTTGGGGTCGGCTCACCCTTACGGGACATCAGGCAGTTAATCACTATTCTGTACATTTATGATGCGGTTTAGTAGAAATATATTATGATTAGATGATGTACTGTGTAGTCAGTGTACAGATACAGAATACTGGTGTTACTGTTGAGGGTTGATTTGGTCTAACAAGGTGGAAGTTACAGTAAGTAAATCAGAAACTTGAGATAAGATGGAGAATAATCTTACCTTGCTGAGCACTGCTGTAACAAATGACGCCTAACAACGTTGAAATCAGAAGTAGTTTCAGGTCCATCTGAAAAAAAGAACATGTGTGAAGATACAGTAAAGGTGGAGGTGAATACTGTGTTTTTGTTTACATTTCAGTACCACAGAAGGCATTTGGTTTTGTGAATGTATTTACATTTGTAGTACCATAGAATGCATGAGGCTTGGCGATCTAATGCATTCATTATTCCTTCCCTTGACAAAAAGGACCAGTTAACTGATATTGTCATGCTTCCGCCCTAGAGACTTTTATATGTCTTATAATTTCATGATTGTGTCCCTTTAAAAGAGGTGTGTTTTCTGCAGTCCTTTGTAGAAACTTGAATTGTTTGCTGTGTGTGTTTGAGTGCGTTTGAGACTTGGCGTTTGTTGTTTTTTCAAGTGTGCTGTGATAATGTGGCTACCGTATCTCAGTAAAATATTATGTTTATCCTTAACCACTGATTCCTTGTCTGGTCTCTTCTCTGCACCTGGGTCCAACCTTACCACGTCACAGCAAGTTTCTGCCACAACATGGACCCAGCAGAGATCCCCCAGATCTGGAAAGTGGTAGCTCACCAAGGAGCACTGTCAGGACGGCAGCAAGAACAGCTCTCCCATATCTCCGGGACACTTCGGGCACTTGCTGAGTCCCTCCAACCATGGCATGCCCCCACCCCAGGAGGAGCCAATGCCCAGTGTTACAGATGTTGCCTGGTGGTTACTCCAGGGAACCTGCACTGGGAACCCAGGACGCCAGACCCCGAGCGGTATAACGGCCACCCGGGAGGATGCAAGGGGTTCCTCACACAGTGTTCTCTGGTGTTCGAGCCACAGTCCTCCTCGTTCCAAACCGATCGGGCCATGATCGCCTATATCATCTCTCTACTCTCGGGCAAGGCCCTGGCGTGGGCAACGGCAGCGTGGCAACAGCAGCCACCATCTTGCAGATCCATTAGGAGCCTTCACTGCCAAGCTGCGACGAGTCTTTAACCAACAAGTCGGCAGACAAGAAGCGGCCAGCCGACTGTTCAACATTCGCTAATTGGCCAGACCAGTGGCTGACTTCGCAATTGAGTTTCACACCCTCGCCAGCGAGAGTGGGTGGAATACTGAGGCACTGGTTACCGCTTTCCACCAGGGTCTGTCTAACTCCATCAGAGATGAACTGGCCGCTCGGGAACTGGGAGAGAACCTTGAGTAATCAGGTTTGACAACAGCGCCCTTTTGACACCACTCCAGCATTCCGGTTTCCTGAGCTCCCAAAGCCCACTGAGCCCAGCATAAAGGATCCCATGCAGCTGGGTCGCACACGTCTGAGTCCACAGGAGCGTGCCAGTCAAATGAGTGAAGGCCGCTGTCTCTGCCATCTCCGTGCTACCTGCCCAGAGCTGACAGGAAACATCCGGGCTCGCCAGGACAGGGGGAGACCCTGACGAGCAGTGCAGTTACCTCCCAGCTAACCAGTCACCATCTGTTACTACCCGCAACCCTCCACTAGGACAACCATCAGCACAAGACTAATAGTGTTTCAATCGGTGACGTCACTCGCTCTGAAACCCTGAGTAGTTGTTCCACTTGCTCTCGAAGGGCCGCGGCTTTGGTGGAGCGATGGGTAACGATGCCTCGAGGGTGGCTGTTGTCTGTGCAGAGGGTCCCTGGTTCGAGCCCAGGTAGGGGCAAGGAAAGGGGCGGAAGCAAAACTGTTACACGGGCACCATTTGAATCCGGAGAATAATCTCCTCTTTGTAATTATGTAAGTACGGGCAGCGAGCTCGTTTGTCATCGATCGGTAGACCAGAAATGGTCTAAAAATAATAATTCTCCATACTTTTTCATTACGTGGACATAAGCACAGTTGACACCATCGAGGTGTGGATGTTTACTTTCTACACAAGTAGTTTGTTTCCAGTTTTTTCCGACGAACAGATTGTAGTGGTAAAATAAAAAGGGATACATTTTTTTATGGAATTTTAAGCATCATTCCAGTCAAAACAGAACGTTCGATTCCATCAATTTGCTTTGGGCTCGTAATAGTGTTCCAGTTTAGCCAACGTTCTTTTAAGCCGTTTTTCAGCCTTGGGTGAATTTGAACTAGTTCTATTGTCCAGCCTATAGATAGCCAGAGCGAATTTATAAAAGCACCCGAATGTCCATTGAGAGAGCACAACGACTACCATTTAGCTAAGCTAAGAAAGATGAGAATAATCAAGTCAATATATTTTGGGTAGTTAGATAGCCTATAGTTAATATACTGCCAAGTTTGCTGTATAACTACTCACGTTAGGTAGCTAGCTAACATACCGGTTCTGAAAGCTTAATGATATGCTATGTGGTTCGTAAAGGACAGTGTAGCTAACAAATTGTCAGCCAACATAAAACTTGTAAAGGCAACTTATTTGAAAAGTCATTACTTTATTACATTGAGTAGCAAGCTACCCATCTGGTCTGTGATAGGGGGGGGGGGGGGGGGGGGGGGGGTTTCACACCTAGCTCAGCTATTAGACGATTCTTTAGTAAAGGTTGAATAGTCTATTGTTCAGCTATTAGCCCTCATCATTCTGCTCGTGAGTGGCTCTCTTGTGGGTGTGCTGGCAGGATATGGCAGTATCTTCGGTTGTGTGTCAAGAATTCTGCATACAGTAGCACGTTTATATGAAGGTATGGTTATTCACAGGCAAATTATTATATGCTATGGAGGTACATTTGTTTCTTTTTGTCGAGTAAAACTTATTTTTTAATTAAAAATAATTGTTCTGAAAGCAACTTTTTTTTTTTCCCGACAAAGGAAGTCAAAGCGGGCACTCGAAAATGGTCGAAACTGTAGATATTGCCAGATGTTCACTGTCCGAGGAACAGGCCGTGGAAGCTTTATTGCTGGCAAAAGTATCCATAACCAGAGGTAATTAAAGTGTTCTGTGTTTTTCTCCATCTATGCCTGTCTTGTTGTACATGGAACCTGTCTTACATGCATTTAATTAATAGACCTTTAAGTTGTCAGCTGCTAATTTTCAGATTTACACCACATGAACACAGCCATTTTCACTGGACTCTGTTGCTGCCAAGTCATGATTTCCCTGGGGGTTAGCCTTGCAATAACCAAGTGCTGAGACACACAGCCCCCTATATTTAAATGTTTCAGGTACACTCCAATAGGTGTCTGCGTCACATACAGTATCTTCTATTGTTTATCCGCATGTGTTTGTTTTTCAGCATAAAGTACTCTGTAGCCACTTAGTGTGGACACCAGATGAGACCACACACAATAACAGCCTCTCTTCTTCACTTCATCCTTCTCCCTAAATCCTTTAGGTTATATGAGCTGTTTTGGTGAACCCCTTTTGCATCTGAACAGGCTGGCAGAGGGCACATCATGATCATAGGTGAGATGTCACTTGGTCGGGTCAACAGGAAGTATTAAAGATGCTTTACATTGAAATAAGAATAAATTAAAATAAAAGGGGCTTAATCATGCTCTCTCTGTCACTCGTCTGCAGGTATGTTTTGATGTGAGAGAGGAAGCCAGTCCCGTCATCGCCACCTCACCTGCTCTTAAGATAACCTTCGGGCCAACAGGGGTCCCACGGTTGGTTAGGAGACACCACAATTTTGATGAACTGAGAGAATATTAGGGTAGCACTGTAATTCATGAATCCTATGCTGTCTGCTGCTGTTCTTACCTTTCCCTTTCTGTCTTCTACACCTCTCTCCCCACCTTGACGGTCTTCCTCATTTTATAATGCACACCATATGTGCATTGAAGTACAGATTGAACTTGTATTTATAATATTACAATTATCATAATAATGTATTTATAACACCTGGATAATGAACTTTTTCAATAAAGCGTTTCACATTCTCCACTGGTTGAAATGAAGTATCTCATTGTAATACAATCTATCCTGTGTCCTCAGATTCTAACAGATGGCGTTAGATATGCAGAGTTTTTCTGTATATATATGAATTACAAATCAATCATGTTTCTAGTCTATTGCATAGTTAATGTGTAATCATTGACGTCCCAGGAGCAGGAGTGTTAAACACTATATAATTGTAATGCAGGCACAGCATCATTCAAATAATGGAGTTTGATGACTGAAAAAGAATGTCTGAGATTCATACCTGAATCGCACCTTTACTTGCCAAGGAAGAGTACATGATCAGTGAATATATTCAATGTACAGGCTACAATGTGGGAATCTCATGTGTGGTAATATCTACAGTACGTGTGTGTATATAGGAGTTGCATCCTTGACACAAAGTCATTATATTCTACTCTATCATAGGCTTCATTAATATCATTCAGATTTGACGTTGATACGACTATGATAGCTGAGGTTCATAGATGGGCATACAGTTTTATCTTCCACTACACAATAAGAAAGTAAATAGTTAGCTCTGTTACTTCAGCTGCATTGCAAGGAAAGCTGACACAATTGTACATTCAATTTGCAGTAAATGCTTTAGCTAGTTAGATTGTTAACATCCACTGTTTCACAAAACAACAGCTTTTTTTTAAAAAACATTTATTTAACTAGGCAAGTCAGTCAAGAACAAATTCTTATTTTCAATGACGGCCTAGGAACAGTGGGTTAACTGCCTGTTCAGGGGCAGAACGACAGATTTGTACCTTGTCAGCACGGGGGCTTGAACTTGCAACCTTCTACTAGTCCAACACTCTAACCACTAGGCTACCCTGCCGCCCCAGGAGTGCCGGTTCTCAGGAGTCCCTAAAAGAAACATGAATTACAAATTCATTCTCCTAACGCTAGCTGGCTGGCTTGCTAAATAGCAATTTTCATAAATGAACTCTGACCAAAAAACATGCATTAAGTTTGTCTCTACGTTAACTAACATATTCCTCAATTGTACATTTTTTGATGAACTCATTATGACAACTTACATCTGGTTCCACCGTAATGTTTTCTTGTCCATCTTTGTAGAACGCTACAAGGCAAGGGTGGCTCGTGTCAAAGTTCGTCATTGGAACCACTCTGATTGGTCATGTAAAAACCTTGGGACCCAAATGCATAATGAGTGCTCTAACGACCCCTTGTGGTGGTCTGGAGTAATGAAGCCATGACGCTGGGTACTTCTAAGTCCCATGGTGCAAGCTCACAACTTTTAAAGGAGGAACCAATGTAGGGTAATCCTGGCTAGCGCTACTCATCTAAATTAACTGGGCATCCAGGGGTTAATCGGACACTGGAGTTCCTGAGGCAGAAATTCTGGTGGCCCAACATGATGGAGGATATGAGATCCTTTGTTGCAGCCTGTTCCATCTGTTCTTAAAGCAAATCTTCACGTCAGCGACCGGTCGGGTTGCTCCAACCATCCCCAGCCGGCCCTAGTCTCATCTGTCTGTAGACTTTATCACAGGGTTACCTCCATCTCAAGGGCTTACCACTATCCTGGTGGTCGTCGATCGGTTCTTCAAGGCAGTCCATTTCATCGCCTTACCCAAGTTGCCTTCAGCGAAGGAGACCCCTGATCTCATGATTATCCATGTCTTTCAACTACACGGACTTACCAGGACCCCCCGGTTCCTGAACAAGAGGCTGAAGCAGGGGTGCCATCAGATGAGGCGTTCATTCGATGATGTCGCCTGCTCCGCTACTGTCGTTGGTTTCTCCTGACCGCCCAAGATATTTTTTTTACCCCTTGTTTCTCCCCAATTTCGTGGTAACCAATTGGTAGTAGTTACTGTCTTGTCTCATCGCTGCAACTCCCATACAGTCTCGGGAGAGGCGAAGGTTGAGAGCCATGCGTCCTCCGAAACACAACCCTACCTAGCCTCATTGCTTCTTGACACAATGCACATCCAAACCGGAAGCCAGCCCGCACCAATGTGGGTCAGCATGCACTGTGCCTGGCCCGACACAGGAGTCGCTAGTGCGCGATTAGAAAAGGATATCCCTGCCAGCCAAACACTCCCTAACCCGGACGACGCTGGGCCCAATTGTGCGCCACCCCATGGGCCTCCCGGTCGCGGCCGGCTGCGACAGAGCCTCGGCTCGAACCCAGAATCTCTGGTGGCACAGCTAGCACTGCGATGCAGTGTCTTAGACCACTGCGCCATCTGGGAGGCACCCTAGAGACTTTTAATGGACTCAGGTGTCTCTTATTATTTCATAATTGTGTCCTTGTTAGAAGAGGTGTGTTTATCCTTAACCACTGATTCCTCGTCTGGCCTCTTCTCTGCACCTGGGTCCAACCTTACCACATCACAGATATAGCCTTTGGGCCCAGAGTTCTTCCTGGTCAGATGGTCACATGGTCTGGACGCCTACATATTATAGATATAATCAGTAACTGTATTAACTCATGACATGGGCCATCACTCTCCTTATGGTCCCACGTAAGCTGTGGTTCTCTAATGGTCCGTTTAGCCAGGGAAGTCAGAGTGTATTTAGTCTCCCTGTCGTTAAGGAGGGTTGAGCTGGGGACTGAGTGTAAAACGGAGAATGATTCATTGACCTGAGTCATCAAAGGTTGTGTGTGTGTACCGGATGGGGATCGATATACATTGCAGGAAGACTTTTGACCCTATAGAGCCTAGCTCGGCTATTTACAGGAGGGAGGTAGGGAGGGAAGGAGGGAGGGTGATGGAGAAGGAGGTAATGAGAGAGAGAGAGAGAGAGAGAGAGAGAGAGAGAGAGAGAGAGAGAGAGAGAGAGAGAGAGAGAGAGAGAGAGAGAGAGAGAGAGAGAGAGAGAGAGAGAGAGAGAGAGAGAGAGAGAGAGAGAGAGGGGAGGGGGGGGGGGGGGGACTGCAGGCTAGTGAAGGAAGAAGAATGCCATGTGAGAGGAGGTTGTTTTATTGAATTAGCTCCTGGCTGTTATCCTGTGACACACTGAGAATAGCAGACCTCTGCCTCCCTGCCATCAGATAGTTTATTACCTCCCATTATAACCAGGCCTTTTACAGATAGCCTGGAAAGAAATCAGCCTCAATGTTTCAACTCTATTTAATGGTACAGCTTTAACAGAAGCTGTTATCTCAGGGTAGTAAGTTGGTGGATTGAAGATATCCCTCTAATGGCTGTGCTTTGGCAAAGTGGGTGGGGTTATGGCCTGCCTGGTTGGCCCTGTCTGAGGCCATTGTAGGACGGGGTCACAGTGTCTCCCAACTCCTCCTGTCTCAGCCTCCAGTATTTATGCTGCAATAGTTTGTGTCAGGGGGCTAGGGTCAGTCTGTTATATCTGGAGTATTTCTCCTGTCTTGTCCTTTATGAATTTAAGTATGCTCCCTTTAATTCTCTCCCTCTCCCCTCCCGGAGGACCTGAGCCCTGGGACCATGCCTCAGGACAACCTGGCCTGATGACTCCTTGCTGTCCCCAGTCCACCTGGTCGTGCTGCTGATCCAGTTTCAACTGTTATGCCTGCGGCTTTGGAACCCTGACCGGTTCACCGGACGTGCTACCTTGTCCCGGGCCTGCTGTTTTTGACTCTCTCTCTACCGCACCTGCTGTCTCTAACTCTGAATGCTCGGCAATGATAATCCAACTGACAACCACTGCTAATCATCATTGAACGTTTGAACATTTTGGCCATGTACTGTTATAATCTCAACCCGGCACAGCCACCTCTCAGAGCCTGGTTCCTCTCTAGGTTTCTGCCTTTCTAGGGAGTTTTTCCTAGCCACCGTGCTTCTACATCTGCATTGCTTGCTGTTTGGGGTTTTAGGCTGGGTTTCTGTATAGCACTTTGTGACATTGGGCTTTATAAATACATTTGATTGATTGATTGATTGAAATGGGTGAAGGGACAATGCTATTATGCTGACGGAGAAGAGATAAGCACAGCATCCATGACACAGTCCCTTAAGGTGGAGAAGGGGGTTGAGAGTGCACCAATGTGGAGAATTTACTAGAAACTTCCTTTCTCAGTACAACAGACCAACCCTAGCGAGTTTAGTAGGGATGCATCCTATTCCTTTGGGATGCAGACTTCAGCTGGTAGCCTACAGGACAATCCTCTGCATTGTCTCTCTACTGAGGCCATCCATCCAACACAGAACTGTTAATCACCAGCATGCTGTCCAAACATCAATGCACATGGTTAACATTAAGGATAGAAGGGCTAGTGATGAGGAAGCTCAAGAGGAATTCTCCCCCATTTTACAGTGGTGGGAAGATGTCAAATGACCAAAATATATACCCCTGGCCTATCAATGACAGCTAACACTACACAGTTACTGCCCTGAGGGTGCTGTGCACGTCTGAATGTTGTCGCTTGTATGAGTATGTTTTGTAAAACAATATATGTAAGAAAGAGTGCTGGTGCATTCTCAGCACAGTACATGTTGAGAAAAAAGTTCTGTCAGTTAGTACTGTATGGTGTTGAGTGAAGCATTCCTTGTTACCTAGTGTGTGTGTGTGTGTCCCATCATGTTCTATATAGAGCCTAGCAGGACAGACAGCCAGTCTTCAACTCCCAGATTAGATCAGGTGGACTAGGGCCTCTGACTGACTGACGGACTGACTATAATTCAGTTATTGATGAGTTGTTTTTTTGCTTTAGCTAAAAAGCTCCTGCAAAGTAGTTGTGTGAAATTCAACAACGATTTGTACAAACGGCCCTGCAAACCCTTTGTCCCAGATGGAATAAACATCTGTGATCTCTGGACAGAACCAAAACCACAGCCTCTGTTGGCCCAGCACAGAGTTCCAGGGAACCATTATGTGTGAAACTATGCCTGTAAAATGCCAGCGAGGGGTCAAGTTAGAAAAACAAAAGGGCTGCTTCTATTCTATGAAGCTTAGCAGCTGGTGACAGGAATGTTCTTCAAGTCCTCCACTGTCAGAGGGAAAGGGACTAGTGGACAGAACGATATGTAGACCAACACACTGGTACTGTCCAACCCCTTATTGAAGATGAGAACCGTACACATAACTTAAGAATTAGTATCTTCTGGCCAGATCTTTCACTGGGCAGATATGCAGCACAGGGCCAATGGGCTGGAGGGAGGGACTGAGACTGATATGGTAACTTGACTAAACAACCAAATTTCTCAAGTATTTCCCCTTTTGGAGGGCAACATAAATCTGAGATCTTCAGTAAACCTAAACTATGTCCAAAATTAGACATAGATCACTGGTCTGTAGACAGCACAGTGCAGATTCCTTAAAACCCTCCAGGTGATAGGATATACTGTCAAACACACACACCCTGAACCCCCCCCCCCCCCCCACACACACACACACCCTGAACCCCCCCCCCCCACACACACACACACCCTGAAACCCCCAACACACCCTGAAAGGGGGACCCATGCCAAATCTTTTCAGTCTCCTGAGGGGGAATAGGCTTTGTCGTGCCCTCACAACTGTTTTAGTGTGTTAGGACCATGATAGTTTGTTGGTGATGTGGACACCAAGGAACTTGAAGCTCTCAACCTGCTCCACTAAAGCCCCTTGGATGAGAATGGGGGCGTGCTCGGTCCTCCTTTTCCTGTAATCCACAATCATCTCCTTTGTCTTGATCACATTGAGGGAGAGTTTGTTGTCCTGCCACACATGGCCAGGTCTCTGACCTCCCACTTTTGTCCAGGTGGGAAAGGGCAGTGTTCAGTGCAATAGAGAATGCATTATCTGTGGATCTGTTGGGGCAGTAGGCAAATTGGAGCGGGTCTAGGGTTTCTGGGATAATGGTGTTGATGTGAGCCATGACCAGCCTTTCAAAGCACTTCATGGCTACAGACGTGAGTGCTACGGGTCGGGAGTCAATTAGGCAGGTTACCTTAGTGTTCTTGGGCACAGGGAATATGGTGGTCTGCTTGAAACATGCTGGTATTACACAGACTCAGTCAGAGACAGGTTGAAAATGTCAGCGAAGACCCTTGCCAGTTGGTCAGCGCATGCTCGGAGTACACGTCCTGGTAATCCATCTGGACCTGCGGACTTGTGAATGTTGACCTGTTTAAAGGTCTTACTCACATCGGCTACGGAGCGCATGATAACACAGTCATCCGGAACAGCTGATGCTCTCATGCATGCTTCAGTGTTACTTGCCTCGAAGCTAGCATAGAACGAATTTAGCTTGTCTGTAGGCTCGTGTCACTGGGAAGCTCTGCCTGTTGGATGGTTCGTCGGAGGGCATCCCACTCCATGAAATCGGCAGCTCTAGTCTTTAGCTCAGTGCGAATGTTGCCTGTAATCCATGGCTTCTGGTTGGGGTATGTATGTACAGTCACTGTGGGGATGACGTCATCGATGCACTTATTGATGAAGCCAGTGACGGATGTGGTGCACTTCTCAATGCCATTGGAAGAACCCTGGAACATATTCCAGTCTGTGCTAGCAAAACAGTCCTGTACCTTAGCATCTGCTTCATCTGACCAAGTCACTGGTGCTTCCTGCTTTAGTTTTTGCTTGTAATGATTTGACAAATGGAGTGCGAGGGAGAGCTTTATACGTGTCTCTGTGTGTGGAGTAAAGGTAGTCCAGATTTTTTTCCCCCTCTGGTTGCACATGTGACATGCTGGCAGAAATTAGGTCAAACGGATTTGAGTTTCCCTGCATTAATGTCCCCGGCCACTAGGAATGCCACCTCTGGATGAGCGTTTTCCTGTTTGCTTATGTAAATAGTGTGGTCTACAGCTTATCATGAGATACTCTACTTCAGGCGAGCAAAACCTCAAGACTTACTTAGATTTTGTGCACCAGTTGTTGTTTATAAATATACATAGACCGTCACCCCTCGTCTTACCAGAGGCCGCTGTTCTATCCCGTCAAAAAAGTTTAAACCCGCCTGCTGTATGCTATTCATGTCGTTGTTCAGCCACGACCTGGTGAAACGTAACATATTACAGTTTTTAATGTCCCATTGGTAGGATATATGTCTATTTTATTATTGATTGATTGTACGTTGGCTAGTAGGACCGATGGTAAAGGTAGATGACCCTCTCGGCGTCGGGTCCTTACAAGGCACCGGGCCTTCGTCCTCGATACCTCCGTCTCTTTCTTCTGCAAATGACGCCTTGTCCGACTCGTTGAAGAAATAGTATTCCTCCAGTACGGGGTGAGTAATCACTGTCCTGATATCTAGAAGCTCTTTTCGGTCATAAAACACAGTGGCAGAAACATTATGTACAAAGTTACAAATAATGCAACAAAAAAACCCATATACAATAGAAAAATTGGTTATGGGATCGTAAAACGGCAGCCATCTCCTTCTGCACCATTAACAGCTCAGGAACAGCGATGTTCCTGAGCGGAGTAGAGCTGCCATATTTGGACAGGCACCAGCTTTCATGCCCCCTCCCTTCTACCACAACCTCCCTCCCCACCCCCTATCCTACCAGTGATGAGAGAGAGAAAAAAATCGTTACAGTTACATATCGGAATATTATTTTTGACGATATATCGTATTGTTTTGCCAACATCACAATATTGTTTTTGAGCTAGTTGGCTTTACATGCACCAAAACTCAAATTTGTTATCAGCACTTTAATTTCCAAGACGGATCAAAACTCGTTTTGCTCGTCATGCTCTCTCGTGTCTCTCTGCAGCAGACATATTGTGAGCAATATGTTACATTGAGGAGCAATAAAATCACAGAATTGAATACATACATATCATATTGCCTCCGTACTCAACTGGCGGACTACGGAACGGATCCAGAACGGGGTCAATACGGACCAGAAAAATTCTAAATATCATATAAACACACAAGACATGAAAGAATGCATAGAAATGCAGGAAAATTGCTCTGAAACGGCAACATTTAATCTCTATCAACAAGAGGGGTGTGAACAGTTTGGGGGAGCATGGGTTGTGAGGTGGGGGTTCATTACCACGCCAATAAATGACATTATCCATCCGGATCTTTGCCACCTAGAAAAATTGTGTGACCGGACCTTCTCAAATAGTTCTAGAGTACCTCTGTCATATCGGCACCTGAGTATCGTGATAATCTTGTATCGTGAGGTCCCTGTCAATACCCAGCATTACCCCCTACCTAATAATTTCCCATGATAACCACCCATTTCCTTCTAAAAATACACAGCCCACTCTGACCACTCTCCCTGTTATTTTTATTGAGCTGCCCTCTTGGCCCGATCGCCATTATAAAGAGGTCTTCTGACCTCAATAGGACTTCCTGAATACATAAAGGTTAAATAAATAAAAACGCAGACCAACTGTGTATAAAGTCAGATGGGTTAAACAATCTCTTCCTGTCTAGTGTAGATTGTTAAAACGGCTGAGCATCAGATTCAGATTGAGTTGCACTCGCAGGTCTTAGTCACAACTGAGTGAATGGCTTTATTTGTTTAGGGGCTTCCTTCCTTTAGAAATATCTACATGTCAGCAAATACTTCCTAGCAGCAGCAGCAACAGTAACATTACAATCACAAACGCTAAGCTAGCTGCTTTTCTGGGTAAAACAGAGAGAGAACTTGGCAGTACTCCACTATGACAGTGCTCCAGAGAGAGAGCGAGAGAGAGAGAGAGAGAGAGAGAGATTACGTCCCAAATGGCACCCTATTCCCTATATAGTGCACTACTTTTGACCAGAGCACTGGTCAAAAGTAGTGCACTATATAGGGAATAGAGGGCAATTTGGGAAGCGTATAGAGACTCGGGTTGTGCTTTCCTCATTCTCCTGTTGTGACAATAGAGAATGGAAAAGGAAAAACACTCTGGTTTACTACAGTCGCAGACCCCTGACAAACAGGAAATACATCTCAACTGAAATGATGCTGAAATATAAATCAGTTGCAAGATAAGTCATCTCTCTCCCTCCCCTTTCTTGCTCTATTTATGAATCACTCTCTCAATTCATGAATCACTCTCTCAATTCAATTTCAATTCAATTCAATTCCAATTCAATTTAAGGGCATTATTGGCATGGGAAACATGTTTACATTGTCAAAGCAAGGGAAATAGATAATAGACAATACATTTTTTACTGTAAATATCACACTTACAAAAGTTCCAAAAGAATAAAAAATAAAATAATTAAAAAATGTAAAATGTCATTATGTATATGTACAGTGTTGTAATGATGTACAAAAGGGAAAATAAATAAACAAATATAGGTTAGGCCCTTTTCTTGTGGCAACAGGTCACAAATCTTGCTGCTGTGATGGCACACTGTGGTATTTCACCCAGTAGATATGGGAGTTTATCAAACTTGGGTTTGTTTTCTAATTCTTTGTGGATCTGTATAATCTGAGGGAAATATGTGTCTCTAATATGGTCATACATTTGGCAGGAGGTGAGGAAGTGCAGCTCAATTTCCACCTAATTTTGTGGGCCGTGTGCACATAGCCTGTCTTCTCTTGAGAGTCAAGTCTGCCTATGGCGGCCTTTCTTAATAGCAAGGCTATGCTCACTGAGTCTGTACATAGTCAAAGCTTTCCTTAAGTCCCCCCCCCCCCCCCCCCCCCCCCTACTCATGAGTCAGGTTTAAAGCACAATATATCATATATCATATATTCTCAAATATGGGGTGAGTGTGAAACATGGCTGTCACTGTGTTGAAAACTAACTATTTCTGACTCATCCACATGGTTAACACTCAGATAATAATCAACAGTCTCACAGACTAGGCCTATGAGCATTATTCAGGCAAGGGGGAAGAGAGAGACATTTAATATGAATCTTAGCTAACGGCCACCAATCACTTCCATACAAAATATTTCCTGTTGCACACGACCCCAGATTCACCCGATGAACAGCTGGGCTATGATATTAATGAGTTCAGCTGCACTGAGAGATAAAATAGGGGAGATGAATACTATAAGCCTAGGGGCTTGCTCTCTGAGCTGGAGTTCAGACAGGCAGCAGCAGCGGTAGTCAGACCTGGGTTCAAATACTACTTGAAATTAATTAAATACTATTCTATTGGTTAATTAAGCCAGGCAAGCTCAGTCAAGCATGTTAAAAATGATTTCAAATAGTATTTGAACCCAGGTCTGGCAGGAGTACAGTGAGTCGTATCCCTAAGCGTTGGTTTGCTGAGTTGGCCCTTCCTTTGTTGGAACACAGGAAGCTCATCTCAATCACAGAGGAAGCCAGCCGGCGTGCTGCCTGGAAACGGGCCAAATCCCCCTTTAAGGCCGGCGCATAACGTGGAGATACAACTGCAGGGAGGCCAGCCTCTGTGGACGCTGGAGAGGAGAGTAGCAATCCAGGGAAGCTAGTACACACACACGCACACTCACACGAAGCTTTAAGGTGGAGAGGAGAAAGCTTCAGTAGTGGCTGAGTAGCAGACACAGCCAACAGCCTCTGTGGAAGCTGCATCGAGACTGCAGGGGAGATGACTCCTATGGTAATCAACACCATAAGAGTTAACAGCTATGTTTTAGGGTTATAGGAGAGAGAGCCTCTGGAGGAAGGGAGGCCAGGGGAGCCAGTAACGCCACATGATTGTCTATGTGGATTGACTGTGTCTGACCTGCTCCTTTAAATCTATCCATCCCAAATCATTTAAGGCCTGGGAAAACACGGCAATACCGCAACAAGCATATTCAGAGATACCACAACCAAACATTGCATATCCTTAGCTAGTAGATAATAACTTGGATAGCTAGTAGATAATAACTTGGATAGCTAGTAGATAATAACTTGGATAGCTAGTAGAAACATCACAGCGAAAAAGACGACCATTATAACAAGTAAATATTTACAGTGAGAAGTGATTGATCAGGCTCTCAGAGCCTTGGTGTTGGAGTAGGATCAAAACAGACGCTCAGAGCTTTAACGAGGTCCCTCAGCCTGCTGTAGGAAAGTCTGCTAACTGCCCACTACCGTGCTCCCAGTTGAGCTACGGACTCATTTACTAAAGCTGTCTAATACCAGTAATAACAGAAGTTCTGTGTTACGTGAGCCTTTGAGGGCAAAGATACCTTCACTAAGTGCATTGTCAAGCTGTTTTGTACAAGTGTTAGGCCTACAGAACGCAGCCCATGTGAAAACTCAACTCACTCTATTAGGTCTAGGTTGAGGACTTACTGCTTGGCTTTCTCCTGACAGCCAAGTTAAAGTAGTGTTCTAATCAGACTTGTAATGCTACAGTCATTAGCTTTATACGGTCAGCTGTGGACACCTTTAGGCCGGTTAACGCTGTAAAATTGGCATTAGGTTGCAGGCTCAACACTTGAACAAGAGGGCCTCCATTTCTCCCTCCAACAGCAGGGTGAAATCTCTGCAGGCAGCAAACAGTAAGCAGTCATTACTACACTACTTTCTCCAGGGATCGTTGGGGAAATAAATTCATTTCCATGTAAAAGGAGCATGTAAAATGTAAAAGGAGCATGTAAAAGGAGCATGTCAAATGTAAAAGGAGCATGTAAAAGGACCCTGTAAAATGTAAAAGGAGCATGTAAAAGGAGCATGTAAAAGGAGCATGTCAAATGTAAAAGGAGCATGTAAAAGGAGCATGTAAAATGTAAAAGGAGCATGTAAAAGGAGCATGTAAAAGGAGCATATAAAAGGAGCATGTCAAATGTAAAAGGAGCATGAGCATGTAAAAGGAGCATGTAAAAGGAGCATGTCAAATGTAAAAGGAGCATGTCAAATGTAAAAGGAGCATGTAAAAGGAGCATGTAAAAGGAGCATGTCAAATGTAAAAGGAGCATGTAAAAGGAGCATGTCAAATGTAAAAGGAGCATGTAAAAGGAGCATGTAAAAGGAGCATGTCAAATGTAAAAGGAGCATGTAAAAGGAGCATGTAAAATGTAAAAGGAGCATGTAAAAGGAGCATGTAAAAGGAGCATGTCAAATGTAAAAGGAGCATGTAAAAGGAGCATGTAAAATGTAAAAGGAGCATGTAAAAGGAGCATGTAAAAGGAGCATATAAAAGGAGCATGTCAAATGTAAAAGGAGCATGTAAAATGTAAAAGGAGCATGTAAAATGTAAAAGGAGCATGTAAAAGGAGCATGTCAAATGTAAAAGGAGCATGTAAAAGGAGCATGTCAAATGTAAAAGGAGCATGTAAAAGGAGCATGTCAAATGTAAAAGGAGCATGTAAAAGGAGCATGTCAAATGTAAAAGGAGCATGTAAAATGTAAAAGGAGCATGTAAAAGGAGCATGTAAAAGGAGCATGTCAAATGTAAAAGGAGCATGTAAAATGTAAAAGGAGCATGTAAAAGGAGCATGTAAAAGGAGCATGTCAAATGTAAAAGGAGCATGTAAAATGTAAAAGGAGCATGTAAAAGGAGCATGTAAAAGGAGCATGTCAAATGTAAAAGGAGCATGTAAAAGGAGCATGTAAAAGGAGCATGTCAAATGTAAAAGGAGCATGTAAAATGTAAAAGGAGCATGTAAAAGGAGCATGTAAAAGGAGCATGTCAAATGTAAAAGGAGCATGTAAAAGGAGCATGTAAAAGGAGCATGTCAAATTGGGTGTCAAATGAAGCGAAGAGTCTATATTTTTTTGAGAAGTGAAGGCATATATAAATTGTTGAACCATTTTACATCGCAAAAATTTAGAATAAGCAAAGACTTTGATTCCTGGTTAAACAGATGGAAAAAGGGGTCTTAGAAAACATCTACCAGAAACATCAACCCAAATATATTTTATTTTACCTTTATTTAACCAGGTAGGCAAGTTGAGAACAAGTTCTCATTTACAACTGTGACCTGGCCAAGATAAAGCAAAGCAGTTCGACACATACAACAACACACAGTTACACATGGAGTAAAACAAACATACAGTCAATAATACAGTAGAAAAATAAGTCTCTATACAATGTGAGCAAGTGAGGTGAGATAAGGGAGGTAAAGGCAAAAAAAAAGTAAATACAGTATAGCAAGTAAAACACTGGAATGGTTGATTTGCAGTGGAAGAATGTGCAAAGTAGAGATAGAAATAATGGGGTGCAAAGGAGCGAAATAAATAGATAAATACATTAGGGAAAGAGGAGGGTCCCTGGTTCGAACCCAGATTGGGGCGAGGAGAGGGACTGTCACGCCCTGACCATAGTTTACTTTGTATTTTCTATGTTTTGATTGGTCAGGGTGTGATCTGAGTGGGCATTCTATGTTTCATGTCTTGTTTGTCTATTTCTATGTTCAGCCTGATATGGTTCTCAGTCAGAGGCAGGTGTTCGTCATTGTCTCTGATTGGGAACCATATTTAGGTAGCCTGGGTTTCACTGTGTGTTTGTGGGTGATTGTTCCTGTCTATGTGTTTTTTCACCAGATAGGCTGTTTAGGTTTTCGTTACGTTCATTTACGTTTATTATTTTGCACTGTTTGTATTTAGATTCGTGTTGCTATAGTCACAATAAACATGGATCGTAATCTACACGCCGCATTTTGGTCCGACTCTCCTTCTCATAAAGAAAACCGTTACAGAATCACCCACCACCAACGGACCAAGCAGCGTGTCAACAGGCAGGAGCAGCGCGAGGAGAAGCGCAATAAGGATTTCTGGACATGGGAGGAAATCCTCGACGGGAGAGGACCCTGGGCTAAACCAGGGGAGTGTAGCCGCACTAAGGTGCAGCGGGAGAAGAAACAACAGGAACAGCCCAAGGAGGAGTACAGTATGGAGTATACTACTTGGGAGGAGATTGACAGGTGGGCGGCCGACCCAGGGAGAGTGCCGGAGCCCGCCTGGGATTCGCTGGAGCAGTGCGAGGAAGGTTACCGAAGAATGGAGGCGGTGAAAGCAGAGAGGCGCTGGTATGAGAAGGCAGCACGGCGACGCGGATGGAAGCCTGAGAGGCAGCCCCAAAAATTTCTTGGGGGGGGGCTAACAGGGAGTATGGCTATGCCAGGTAGGAGATCTGGGCAGACTCCCTGTGCTTACCGGGGGGCTAGAGAGACCGGACAGGCACCGTGTTATGCAGTGGTGCGCACGGTGTCTCCAGTGCGGGTGCATAGCCCGGTGCGGTATATTCCAGCTCCGCGTGTCTGCCGGGCTAGATTGAGCGTCGAGCCTAATGCCATGAAGCCGGCTCTACGCAGCTGGTCCCCAGTGCGTCTCCTTGGGCCGGTTTACATGGCACCAGCCTTGCGCTCGGTGTCTCCGGTTCGCCTGCATAGTCCAGTGCGGGCTATTCCACCTCACCGCACTGGCAGGGCGACCGTGAGTATTCAACCAGGTAAGGTTGGGCAGGCTCGGTGCTCAAGAGCTCCAGTGCGCCTGCACGGTCCGGTTTTTCCAGTACCACCTCCACACCCCAGCCCTCCGGTAGCAGCTCCCCGCACCAGGCTTCCTGTGCGTGTCCTCGGCCCAGTACCACCAGTGCCAGCACCACGCATCAGGCCTACAGTGCGCCTCGCCTGTCCAGTGCTGCCAGAGCCTCCCTCCTCTTCAGCGCTGTCGGAGTCTCCCGCCTGTTTAGCGCTGTCAGAGCTTTCCGCCTCTACAGCGCTGCCGGAGTCTCCCGCCTGTTCGGAACTGCCAGTTTGCAAGGAGCTGCCAGTTTGCAAGGAGCTGCCAGTTTGCAAGGAGCTGCCAGTTTGCAAGGAGCTGCCAGTTTGCAAGGAGCTGCCAGTCTGTAAGGAGCTGCCAGTCTGCATGGAGCTGCCAGTCTGCATGGAGCTGCCAGTCTGCATGGAGCTGCCAGTCTGCAAGGAGCTGCCAGTCTGCAAGGAGCCGCCAGAGCTGCCTTTCTGCAGGATGCCGCCAAAGCTGCCAGTCTGCAAGGAGCCGCCAGAGCTGCCAGTCTGCATGGAGCAGCCAGAGCCGCCAGTCAGCATGGAGCAGCCAGGGCCGCCAGTCAGCATGGAGCAGCCAGGGCCGCCAGTCAGCATGGAGCAGCCAGGGCCGCCAGTCAGCATGGAGCAGTCAGTCAGCATGGAGCAGCCGGAGCAGCCAGTCAGCATGGAGCAGCCAGAGCAGCCAGTCAGCATGGAGCAGCCAGAGCTGCCAGTCAGCATGGAGCAGCCAGAGCTGCCAGTCAGCATGGAGCAGCCAGTCAGCACGGAGCAGCCAGAGCTGTCAGTCAACCAGACTCTTCCAGATCTGCCAGTCGACCAGACTCTTCCAGATCTGCCAGTCGACCAGACTCTTCCAGATCCGCCAGTCGACCAGACTCTTCCAGATCCGCCAGTCGACCAGACTCTTCCAGATCCGCCAGTCGACCAGACTCTTCCAGATCCGCCAGTCGACCAGATTCTCCCAGATCCACCAGTCGACCAGATTCTCCCAGATCCGCCAGTCGACCAGATTCTTCCAGATCTGCTAGTCGACCAGGATCTGCTGAAACCGCCAGCCAGCCAGGTTCTGGTAGTTTCTACTACCTGCCTGAGCTTCCTCTCAGTGCTGAGCTTCTTCTCAGTGCTGAGCTTCCTCTCAGGGCTGAGCTACCCATCTGTCCCGAGTTACCTCTGTCCCGAGCTGTCCCTCTGTCCCATGTTATCATTGTGGTGGGTAACCTA
This sequence comes from Oncorhynchus mykiss, assembly GCF_013265735.2. Classification (NCBI taxonomy): domain Eukaryota; kingdom Metazoa; phylum Chordata; class Actinopteri; order Salmoniformes; family Salmonidae; genus Oncorhynchus; species Oncorhynchus mykiss. Next base: position 26,766,071 of record NC_048575.1, on the reverse strand, counting down.
TTTAGGGACGTTTAGGAGGGGGATTAAAACTGTCATGGAGTGGGGTCCACGTCCAGCGCCAGAGCCGCCACCGCGGACAGATGCCCACCCAGACCCTCCCCTATAGGTTCAGGTTTTGCGGCCGGAGTCCGCACCTTGGGGGGGGGGTACTGTCACGCCCTGACCATAGTTTACTTTGTATTTTCTATGTTTTGATTGGTCAGGGTGTGATCTGAGTGGGCATTCTATGTTTCATGTCTTGTTTGTCTATTTCTATGTTCAGCCTGATATGGTTCTCAGTCAGAGGCAGGTGTTCGTCATTGTCTCTGATTGGGAACCATATTTAGGTAGCCTGGGTTTCACTGTGTGTTTGTGGGTGATTGTTCCTGTCTATGTGTTTTTTCACCAGATAGGCTGTTTAGGTTTTCGTTACGTTCATTTACGTTTATTATTTTGCACTGTTTGTATTTAGATTCGTGTTGCTATAGTCACAATAAACATGGATCGTAATCTACACGCCGCATTTTGGTCCGACTCTCCTTCTCATAAAGAAAACCGTTACAGGGACGGGAAGCTATACTGTTACATTTAGTTCTGGATCATTATTTCTGCATTCTGTAAGTTTAACAAACATTGCCTTGTGCCTTGAAATTCCATTACCAAAAACCAACAAAGTATCTTTCAGATAGTTTCTATTTTCATGAGGGAGGATAATGAAAGTTCACATAGTAACCTATCAAATAGTTATCAAATGGTGTTTTTACTGATATCAATTTTCATTATGAATTGATAAGTGATTCAAACTCGAAATGTGGTAACAAAGTGTCTACAATTGAATAGGCTACAACAGGAAATCATAGTAGTTACAAACCACAGTTGGGTTCACAATAACTTTTAACAAGGCACACATGTTAATTGAAATGCATTCCAGGTGACTAGCTTATGAAGTTGGTTGAGAAAACCCCAAGAGTGTGCAAAGCTGTCACCAAAGCAAAGGGTGGCTACTATGAAGAATCTCAAATATAAAGTATATTTCAATTTGCTTAACACTTTTTGGGTTACTCCATGATTCCATGTGTTATTTCATAGTTTTGATGTCTTCACTATTATTCTACAATGTAGAACATAGTAAAAATAAAGAAAAACCCTTGAATGAGTAGGTGTGTCCAAACTTTTGATCGGTAGTGTTCGTTACTTTCTTTTGCCGGCTGTCTTCACAGTTGCTAATAAAAACAATCATCATTGTCAGCCTCCTCAGATCATCCCAATCTACTATTTACCAACAATATAAGGAGTTTGTCCCGTTTTCAACACCAACCTCTTGTAGCATTGCAGAGGTCACCTAAACTAAGGCTGCATCCCAAATGGCACTCCTATCGGGCTCCGGTCAAAAGCAGTGCACTACATAGGGAATAGGGCACAATTTGAAAAGCCTAAACCACCCCATTCCTGTATGTGGCTTTGATGCTGTTTTTAGACCTGGATGTGGAGTTGCCATGAAATCACAAAGTGCCTCTGAGTCTGAGGGTCGAGGGGAGTGGGAGGGCAAACCTCCATATAAACTACTGAGCAGGTTTAACCAAAACCAAAAAGCAATTTCAACTTAAAGAATGACAAATCCATCCTCGAAAACAGAGACTTTTGAAAGACTGAAACTGAATCTGATATAGGCTTGACCATAGAGATCCTATAATTCAAGACTATATGTAATCCTATGTGCTAAACACAGTAATCAACGACTATAATGTTTACATAGCGTTATCTCATTCATATACAGTACCAGTCAAACGTTTGGACACACCCACTCACTGTAGAATAATAGTGAAGACATCAACACTATGAAATAGTGAAACTGGCTCTCATGAGGACCGCCACAGGTTTTGATGTCTTCACTATTATTCTACAATGTAGAAAATAGTACAAATAAAGAAAAACCTGGAATGAGTAGGTGTGCCCAAACTTTTGACTGGTACTGTACTTTGCAATAGAGCACATTTGATTCCTAACATCAGCACAAGATGATTTCATAATTAGACTGGAATAATCTTGTGATAATCAGGATGAGGTCTAATTATGAGCTCTTATTTTTCCACTCTCACACGGTTGAGGAAAGTCCTTAGGGAATTCCATGATGTGCTAGTTAGAGCAGACAGTGATTTACTGACAAACAAAACCTGATAACCACACTGTGATCATCTGTGGCCTCTCTTTGTTACGGGCTCATACTACTCCTTGTTGTGGGTCAGGGTAACATAATGGTTGTAACAGGCAGTCATTGTACTACTTGTTTTCTACACAAATCGCCCCGTTCAGTACAAACAATGTGTTTGAGTAACAGCCGATTCATCACTTCCACCACAGAGGGACAGAAGAACACATATGGTCTGTGTCAGACGTACCCCAGAACGGCAGGGTGGGGTCTCCTGTCAATCAGATGAGAAGCCAGCTCTTCAACCACTGTTATCTGGCGTTGAAGGTCACATCCATTCAGCTGGTAACTCCGCAACATAGCGTATCCCACCTACCGTCTCCTACCTCCACACACACACACACACACCTCCTCCTCTTCTCCCTCAATTAGCCCTACCCCCTTCTCCTCATCCCTCCTTCCCCTCTCCCTCCATCCCTCCCACAGCTCTATCCCCTTAATTAAACTCTAGCAACACCGAGAAGTCAGCTTGACTCGGACGCCCGTATTTACAAGGTTATTGAAAACGCACACACATTATATCTTCCCTGAGAATAAATGGATTACTTATTCTGGGGGACGACTTCTGCTGTGGATATTGGATTCTCCCTGGATATTGACATTATAAAGAGCTATTGATGTCTGCAAGCCAGACGCTACAGTGTTTGTGAGCAGACAGGATAGGTGGGCGATCGAATAAAATGACATTGACTTTATCAGGTGGGAGAGAGAGAGAGAGAGAGAGAGGGAGAGAAAGAGAGAGGCTGAGTTGTTCTTTGGGACACTCCTAGCCCTGATGTTATCTTTAGGTCATGACCCCCCCCCCCCCCCCCCCCGGAGGTTGGATGTTGGAGGTTGAATGTTTGATGGGGTATGGGACTATAAAAAGTTTGGGAACTACTGATGTAGAGAATCATTGTACCGTCTAAACCGCTGTGAAATATATTTCCCATAACCAAAAATATTGTGTTTTCAGCTACTACTGTGAGTAAGTGACATGGAGAAGGGAGGGAGAGACAGCAAACAACCAGGCCGACTCACACTATAGTAGAATAATAGCTGCCATAGCTGGGTTATTCATCATCCAATATGATTACGTAGTACCTGTCCTGACTGTATCAAACTGAGAGAAGCTAGTTAAGCTAGCTAGCTAGGCTAATTGAGGCCTCATGTGCTTTCTCGTGCTACACATTTACAAACAACAACTCCATTCAGAATATTGAGTAGAAGCCTACCTGTTGGCTCTTGTTCGTTGTAACCTATCCTCTCCCCCTTTAACTTTTAATTCAATCATTTTAATTCCATCTTCCGTTGATTAGATATCTCCTATCTTTTGCCACACACGGCTGTAGCCTGCTGCCACTTTGATGACTTATGATTGGCCAACAACAAGCTACAGTTGAAGTCGGAAGTTTACATACACTTAGTTTGAAGTCATTAAAACTCGTTTTTTAACCACTCCACAAATTTCTTGATAACAAACTATAGTGTTGGCAAGTCAGTTAGGACATCTACTTTGTGCATGACACAAGTCATTTTTCCAACAATTGTTTACAGACAGATTATTTCATTTATAATTCACTGTATCATAATTCCAGTGGGTCAGAAGTTTACATACACTAAGTTGACTGTGCCTTTAAACAGCTTGGAAAATTCCAGAAAATGATGTCATGGCTTTAGAAGCTACTGATAGGCTAATTGACATCATTTGAGTCAATTGGAGGTGTACCTGTGGATGTATTTCAATGACTACCTTCAATCTCAGTGCCTCTTTGCTTGACATCATGGGAAAATCATGAAAGAAATTGTCCAAGACCTCAGAAAAAAGATTGTAGACCTCCACAAGTCTGGTTCATCCTTGGGAGCAATTTCCAAACGCCTGAAAGTACCACGTTCATCTGTACAAACAATAGTACGCAAGTATAAGCACCATGGGACCACGCAGCCATCATACCGCTCAGGAAGGAGAAGCGTTGTGTTTCCTAGAGATTAACGTACTTTGGTACAAAAAGTGCAAATCAATCCCAGAACAACAGTAAAGGACCTTGTGAAGATGCTGGAGGAAACAGGTACAGAAGTATCTATATCCACAGTAAAACGAGTCCTATATTGACATAACCTGAAAGGCCACTCAGCAAGTAAGAAGCCAGTGCTCCAAAACCGCCATAAAAAAAACAGCCGGTTTGCTACTGCACATGGGGACAAAGATCGTACTTTTTGGAGAAATGTCCTCTGGTCTGACGAAACAAAAATAGAACTGTTTGGCCATAATGACCATCGTTATGTTTGGAGGAAAAAAAGGGAGGCTTGCAAGCTGAAGAACACCATCCCAACTGTGAAGCACTGATTTTAAATGTATTTGGCTAAGCTGTATGTAAACTTCCGACTTCAACTGTACATGCGCCACTTTCCTGAAAAGCAAGAGCAGTATCACAAATGATACAATTTATTTCTCTCTCTCTCTTAGCCATGGGCCTTCTGAGTCTTTTAGGTGATCCGAAACATTTGGCTTTGTTTGCGTAGAAGACCTTGCTCATTTGGATCCCAAACAGCTCTTTATTCAAAATGCTTAAAAATCTACATAGAACCATGAAAAAAATGTAAATCTCCAATGTACATTTTTACCTTACCAAATGATTAGATAGCATGCAAATTACTTTTACACACTGTAAATATCACTGTGGGCCAGATTGACACGTTCTTCCCGCTGTTTATTGTTTCTGCAGTGAGGATTCACCCTCTTTAAGGAATTATTTTGTCATTTATCTGCAGAAAAAACGTTGGAGCCTAAAAGCAGTAGTAAGAGTATGCAAATCTGGGAGCCAAAGGAAATGCAATTCGGTTTTGACGTTCACCAAAAAGATCCTTTCAAAAAGAGCCATCGATCACTACTCCCTCTCTACTGCGGCAGTCGCATTCCAATGTGTATGGGTCCTTCCGGACAAGTCAGTTAAAATTATATATACCCAAGACCCATGACAATCATATCAGATCCGATCCAGACCTGTGACAATATTTATAATTCTGGATCTGGACCCGCTCATGTCCCGGGTATCAGGGTACAGGTGGATCCAGGAAGACCTCTATAGACAGGGGTGTTTTTTTTTGACACCACCACCCCCCAGTAAATGTCGAACTGTCCTTAAAATATCCATCATAAAAGTCCTTCACTCATGTGGAAAATTCATAGACTTATTGGAGAGTAAATCAATAACGGATGAAAAACAGGATTCATACAATTATTAAAATATAAATATTTACCTTATCGGCGTGATTTATTTCCGATGCAACATACGTAAATAAATGTATGCTCTTCAAAATCCCCGTTGTGATCCTCTAAACACCGTAGACACAGCAGCAATTGCTTTGTTGGTAACAGCTTTCTCCTCTGCGAAAAGTCACGGTCAATTCACTCCCCCGCGGGTCACTCCTTATTCAGTTACTTCATTGAGAAAGGGAAAAATGCTGTTTAGTTGTAAAAAAAGTGTTGGCGTATGTAATATATATATATATCAAATGTAATATATATATATATATATTTAGAATATTCCCCTGGCCGCGTGAATTTATTTTTATTTTCAAAATTAGTCCGCAGGACTCTCCTCTGAAGCTAAGCCCCGCCTCCACAGGAAATTCCATATGACGTCATGCGTTTAAGATACGCCCATATTCTATTACAGTGAATATTATGACATGCACGAGAATAATGAACGTTCTACCAAAGCTAACACTGGAATAGCCTCTTCTTATCAGATACATTTGTCATGTATGGATGGGTTTGTGATGTGTTTCCTTTTAGGGTCATGTTCAGTCTATATCCCTTATTGGTTACCCTCTTTTTAATGGACATTGTATGCTTTTTTTAAATGACTTTGCAAGAGGTTCTTGGGAGAATTGCTGACATCTAGTACTGCTATAATACATATTGCTGAGTGGACTGACTGAGGGGTTGACAACAGTTTCCATGTGGATGTTAGAGTCTGGTTAGGGTGTACCCACACAGGCTCCATTGAAGCTGCCCAGGTCTGACTGGGACACAAAGACACTGTTTGTGCTTTACAGAAAACCTTACTGTATAAAGAATCAAAGGGCGATTCATTCTTTCTCATATTTGGACTACTCACACTCACACAGCAACTTAATTGGCTACCTGTAATTGTACTGCTGTTCTGCATGGTTTTGGGTTTGAACCCAGTCCAGCCTCTTTTCACTGTTCAATCACCACTTTCATTTGTTTATGTTAGAAAAATGTACTTTGACTGGTCACCTTGCTCCTTACCAAATGTGTTTTGGTTGGATTTGACCAAAATAAAATGCAAGCAAGAAAGTTATTTTGTATTCAACTATACTTCTTGTATTTAATTTATTTTTCTTTATTAAGAAAATATTTATTCTTCAGGATGGAAGACATTGGTGAACTTTCCAGTCAAACAACCACTGGCGTTACCATTAGGCAAAGTGCTTGCCTCAGGCCTCACATCATCAAGGAGCCTCCTGAGCTGGGAAAAAGAATAATATATATATATATATTCTGCTAGAAAACACATTTTTACAATATGGCCAAAGTAAATTATTTTGTGGCTGTGGTAACTAGCGACAACCGGATTGTCAGACAGGATGACATTCCCGAAAATTGGTCTTCTCTACTCTATGGAAAGGTGAAACTCTCACGAACACGATGGTGTTCTCCGTTTGAGGGACCACAATGGAAAAAAGTCCCTGACTTTATTGCGCAATCCTGGTCACTTTCAAAAAGATTTGTACTGTGTGTATATTTGTACTGTGTGTACATATATCTCTAGTCTGAAAGTATCCGGTACAGGGCATTCCCACGTAAAAGGTATGCAGGTAATTCCACTGAATTGTTTATTTTATTTTCCAGATTTTTCTTATTACTCTCAGATATAGGACAGCCACTTCAAAACATAGTTCCTTTTGATTTCATTTCAGACAAATTTCTGTTTTTCCATGTATTAATCTGTTAATCAATACGTTTCTATGGGCTAATATCAGTGAGGCCAAAATCAATGTTTTATCACTAACTGTAAGTTGCTCTAGATAAGAGCGTCTGTTAAATGACTAAAATGTAAATATACATGTGTTACATACAGTCCTAGTAAGACAGAAAGACGCTGTTTCGCTCGCTCGGATGCTTTCTTCAGTAAGACAGTTTCAGCCTCTATTGAATTGAAGGAAAGTTGGAGGGTGCACAGTGCACTGTTCGGATGCTGGAATTATTTGGATGAACGTGCATCCTACTGTAACCTACTTTTTGAAGGGATTTGTTTGATAGTCAGCTGAAAACATCATGACTGGTTGTGTTCATGACACATTAAAAGGTAATACAATTTTACATGTCTTCACTATAAAACCCATATATTGTTTGGGAACCCATATACACTGTATTGTATGAGCACCAATAGGACGGGTGGGGTGGGGTGGGCGTCAGACTGGCCTCTGACTGGAGCCTCCAAATCACTAAGTAGCCCCTGCATCCAACCAAAGTGTTGGGTTAGGGTTAGGGTTAGGGTTATGCATATACTATATTCCTGGCATGAGTAGCAGGACGTTGAAATTTTGCACGCTTTTTATCAAAAAGTTGAAAAAATGCACCCTAACTACTAAGAGGTTAAGGATAGGACCCGGTTTTTTCAATGTTCACCAAAAAGGACATTCACAAATCGAACTGCCTGTTGCTCAGGACCTGAAGCAAGGATATGCATATTCTTAATAACATTTGAAAGTAAACACTTTGAAGTTTGTGGAAATGTGAAATGAATGTAGCAGAATGTAACACATTAGATTGGGTAAAAGATAAAACAAAGGAAAAAAGTTGTTTTTTTCGTTAACTTTTTTGTACCTTTGTCTTTGAAATGCAAGAGAAAAGCCATAATGTATTATTCCAGCCCAGGCGCAATTTAGATTCTGGCAACTAGATGGAAGCAGTGTATGTGCAAAGTTTTAGACTGATCCCATAGAGGTTAATCCCTGGGATCTATTTCCAGAGGAATGTTGTTCTTCGTCTTTATTTTCATTCAGCACTCTCATCAGGGTCATTACAGTTCCTTAATCACTGCCATATTGTATTCCCCTTGCCCAATCATGCAACTACTCTACAGTACATATTGTCCACTCCCAATTCCAGATGTTGACCTATCCTTCCTGGCTCTTGAATGACTATGATAATAATTCACAACTGTGGAAATGTTGTACTGTACAGAATTTTAGTCACATTAGAGAATAATTTATACAACTCTTTATAAAACTTTATTCAACTACAAGGGGATGGATTTTATTGTCTATGTTTAGTAATCAACTGTTTGTCATCAGATTTCCTTTCATCAAGAACATTATCAGGTCTTGATTGTTCCCCATTATTTTTATTTCTACTTTGCACATTCTCCCATTGCAAATCTACCATTCCAGTGTTTTACTTGCTATATTGTATCTACTTTGCCACCATGGCCTTTTTGCCTTTACCTCCCTTATCTCACCTCATTTGCTCACATCGTATATAGACTTGTTTATACTGTATTATTGACTGTATGTTTGTTTTACTCCATGTGTAACTCTGTGTCGTTGTATGTGTCGAACTGCTTTGCTTTATCTTGGCCAGGTCGCAATTGTAAATGAGAACTTGTTCTCAACTTTCCTACCTGGTTAAATAAAGGTGAAATAAAAATAAAAATAAAAATTGTATTTAAATATCTAAACAGTAGGCCTTGTGGAACTTTCTTCCAAACGAAATACAGGATAAATAGATAGAAAATGAACCCCAGGCAGTATCTTTTATCAGCTAAAGCCAACCAAGCACATCCATAAGAACTGCCAGGTGTTTAGTACCTGTGGCCAAGTTTGCAGGCCAAGGATTGAGCTTGGGAAACAATCTATGCCTGAAGCTATCTGGTATGCAGACGTGAAGACTCTGGCTCTCATTTCCTTCTTATAAACTCAGCAAAAAAATAAATGTTCTCTCACAGTCAATTGCATTTATTTTCAGCAAACTTAACATGTGTAAATATTTGTATGATTATAACAAGATTCAACAACTGAGACATAAACTGAACAAGTTCCACAGACATGAGACTGATAGAAATTGAATAATGTGCCCCTGAACAAAGGGGGGGGGGGTGAGATGCAGTGAGATGTTACCCCACTCTTCCACCAAGGCACCTGCGAGTTCCTCGACATTTCTGGGGGTAATGGCCCTAGCCCTCACCCTCTGATCCAACAGGTCCCAGACGTGCTCAATGGGATTGAGATCCGGGCTCTTCGCTGGCCATAGCAGAACACTGACATTCCTGTCTTGCAGGAAATCACGCACCGAACGAGCAGTATGGCTGGTGGCATTGTCATGCTGGAGGGTCATGTCAGGATGAGCCTGCAGGAAGGGTACCACATGAGGGAGGAGGATGTCTTCCCTGTAACGCACAGAGTTGAGATTGCCTGCAATAACAACAAGCTCAGTCCGATGATGCTGCGACACACTGCCCCAGACCATGACGGACCCTCCACCTCCAAATCGATCCCGCTCCAGAGTACAGGCCTCGGTGTAATGCTCATTCCTTCGACGATAAACGCAAATCCGACCATCACCCCTTATGAGACAAAACCACGACTCGTCAGTGAAGAGCACTTTTTGCCAGTCCTGTCTGGTCCAGCGGCAACGTTGTTGCAACGTTGTTGCCGGTGATGTCTGGTGAGGACCTGCCTTTAAAAATGCCTACAAGCCCTCAGTCCAGCCTCTTTCAGCCTATTGCAGAAAGTCTGAGCACTGATGGAGGGATTGTGGGTTCTTGGTATAACTCAGGCAGTTGTTGTTGCCATCCTGTACCTGTCCCGCAGGTGTGATGTTCGGATGTACCGATCCTGCGCAGGTGTTGTTACACGTGGTCGGCCACTGCGAGGACGATCAGATGTCTGTCCTGTCTCCCTGTAGCGCTGTCTTAGGTGTCTCACAGTACGGACATAGCAAATTATTGCCCTGGCCACATCTGCAGTCGTCATGCCATCTTGCAGCATGCCCAAGGCATGTTCACGCAGATGAGCAGGGACCCTGGGCATCTTTCTTTTGGTGTTTTTCAGAGTCAGTAGAAAGGCCTCTTTAGTGTCCTAAGTTTTCATAACTGTGACCTTAATTGCCTACTGTCTGTAAGCTGTTAGTGTCGTAACGACCGTTCCACAGGTGCATGTTCAATAATTGTTTATGGTTCATTGAACCAGCATGGGAAACAGTGTTTAAACCCTTTACAATGAAGATCTGTGAAGTTATTTGGATTTTTACGAATGATCTTTGAAAGACAGGGTCCTGAAAAAGGGCCGTTTCTTTTTTTTCTGAGTTTAGTTTGAGTCTTATCTACATCCCTTTTTATCATATCTAATTTATCACCAATGCAAATTCACACCTACAGTATATGCACAGATTATTATGAGCTGTAATTCAGCATTGTGTCATAGTGAATGAATCAAAGGCAAAAATATAATGATATAGTTGTTTATACATTTTTCCTTTAAACTTACATGTTTTTACTCTGTTGAGTCTCCTTGTGGCCCTTTCAGTCATTGCACAGGGGAACAGCAACATATGCCAAGTTATTGTTGCTTTTTGAAAAGTCCTGATTTAGTTGGTCTATTCTTTAATCCTACTTTTTGCATAGTAAAAACACAAATGAATACCTGCCATCTTGTCTGGATTTTGAAGCCAAACTACTACAGAGGCAATTGACAATGACCCAGGTCACAATCCCATGGAAATCATGAGAAACATATACAGAAAGACATTCAGTAGTCAGACTCAAGCCCCCACAGTGACGTACGTGTTGCTTTTGGCAGTGTGGATCAGTCTTAAGGGTCTATCAGAGTAACAAAGGTGTGTATGCACAGCAGTCTTCTAGAATATTGGACCGTTGGCATTCATACTTTCAAATTGTCAGTGCAGCTCATTTTATTTCTCCAACTGTCAACACATTCAATTGAACAGATGTGTACCGGTAGATTTTTTGGTTGGTAGGCTAATTGGGGGGAGGTGGGTGTTCGGGCTGTGCGTCCCCCAAAGATGGCGGTCTATGAGCTGGTACCTATGTCACAATGGGACACTGGACTACCGGGGTATTTATGTCTGCAATAAAGCCCTTTTGTGGGACAAAACTAATTCTGATTGGCTGGGTCTGGCTCCCTAGTGGGTGGGCCTATGCCCTCCTTGGCCCACTGATGGCTTCGCCCATGCCCAGTCATAGGAAATCCATAGATTAGGGCATAATTTATTCATTTAAATTGACTGATTTCCATATATGAACTGTAACTCAGCAAAACCTTTGAAATTGTTGCATGCTGCGCTTATATTTTTGTTCAGAATTGTACCGGATCGGACCCTTCTTTGCCTCCAGAACAGCCTGGATGTTTTTTGGTTGTGCACCATTTTCAGTAAACACTAGACACAAGCCCAGAAGGGCGGACGTTTCTGAGATACTGGATCTGGCGTGCCTGGCACCGACGATCATACCACGCTCTAAGTTGCTTTGGTCACTCGTTTTGCACATTCTAACGTTCAATTGAACAGTAACTACTGTAAATGCCTCAATGCCTGCTTTATAAGGCCACGAGACTCACTGTCTGTATGCTAGCTTCCTTTGCTATTGCACCTGCCGAACACCTGCTCTCGCTACCGTTAACAGAACTTCAGGAAAACATTGCCTGACAGGTGGGGGCGACCGACAGTAACTCAACAAAATCTTTGAAATTGTTGCATGTTGCGTTTATGTTTTTGTTCAGTATAGTACCGGATCGGACCCCCCTTTGCCTGCAGAACAGCCAGAATTCTACATTATTCTACAAGGTGTTGGAAATGTTCCACAGGGATGGTCCATGCCGACGCGACGGCATCATGCAGTCACTGCAGATTGGACGGAGGTACATTCATGCTGTGAACAGCCCGTTCCATCTCATCCCAAAGATCTTCTATTGGGTTGAGATCTGGGGACTGTGCAGGCCACTCAAGTAAATTGAACTCGCTGTTATGTTCCAGGCAATATTTTTCCACTCTTCAATTGTCCAGTTTTGGTGATCGTGTGCCCGCTGGAGCCAGTTCTTCTTGTTTTTAGCTGCTTGAAGTGGAACCCAGTGTGGTCGTCTGCTGCAATAGCCTATACGTGACAAAGCTCGGCAAGTTCTGAGTTCCCGAGATGACGTTCTGCACATTGTTGTACTATGCAGTTTGTGGCCCGCCATACTCCTCGCTCACTCTTAACGATCGGCTATGAAAAGTCAACTGACATTTACTCCTGAGGTGCTGACTTGCTGCACCCTCGACAATACTGTGATTATTATTATTTGACCCTGCTGTTCAGTTATGAACATTTGAACATCTTGGTCATGCTCTGTTATAATCTCCACCCGGCACAGCCAGAAGAGGACTGGCCACCACTCATAGCCTGGTTCCTCTCTAGGTTTCTTCCTAGGTTTTGGCCTTTCTAGGGATTTTTTTCCGAACCACCGTGCTTCTACACCTGCATTGCTCGCTGTTTGGGGTTTTAGGCTGGGTTTCTGTACAGCACTTTGAGATATCAGCTGATGTATGAAGGGCTACATAAATAAATTTGATTTTGATTTGATTTGATGAGCAAGCCAGAGGTCCCTCCCCTCTGACCTTCTCCTCCAATGGATTTTGAAAAGGATGCGAGGAGAGAGGAGAGAGGATGCGAATAGTATGCAATTGAGATTCCTTTGCATACCGTTTTCCTAGCTAGCTAGCTACCGTGTCAACCTCCACCTCTGCTTCTGTGGGGTTTATCGCCAGTTTGCATCCAACGATAAGGTGCATTACCGCCACCTACTGTACTGGAGCGCCCCCGCCTCCCAACTGTGTACGGGAGTCCAAGACCAATAGAAGTATAAAGAGGAGTTTCTGCAGATGCAGGAATGCCCCGAAATGCAGGCTGCAATTGCACCCTTCTCAAATATTCGTGACTCATGTTTTGGAAACACAGTTTCAATATTTATTTTATTACACCTTTTTGCTGACTGCAAGACAAGGCAAAAAGGTTGATCGCTGATGGACACAAGCTGAAGAACCTTTCAACAGAGAAAGGTTGCGCAACCAATGGTTGGGTGCCACGTCATCGACTGTGCAGTCTGGCACAACATTGCTATAACATAATGTTAGCTGATATGTAAAATACCTATCCAGGCGTTGTAAGATCTGACCTGCATCAGCAATGTCTGGGCAGAGGAACACGACCAAGGTAAGTGCTGTACCCTAGCCAACCTACCTACATTGGTTTGAGAGTTTGAATTGTCTATAGTGTCCTTGTCTTCCCACTTGATTTTGAATGAAATTTGTTCGCTGTTCCGATTGGCTGCTGCAGCTTTTCAATTGGATGATCGTATTTGTCTGTGTTCCGGTTCAACCGAGGTACCGGGTTAACTTTGGTCCTGTTCCCCTGCTCAGACATTGCATGCATCAACCAAAGGTTGGGTGCCATGTAATTGACTGTGTCATCAGCCCTGTGATTTCAAAAACAAACTTGTATCGGTATGTCTTTAGAACAAATTTCACAATTTTTTACATTGATCAACATGAAACACAATAGTGCAATGATCACTTTTAAAACAATGTAAAAGTTATTTGCACTTCTTCATGCATTATGTTATCTGAGTAAGTTTAAGTTTAGAATCAACCAATGGTTTTCTATGATTGACAATTATGCCAATGTTGAATGTTTATCCTTCAAGCTTGGAAAAGAGACCCTTAAACCCAGACTTGGACCACACACCCACTCAACTGAATAGCAGGCTAGTCATTGCTTTGCAATGCTTTGCAGTTAGCCACTGATTCCCTCCAAACCACTCATTGTTGAATGTGCAATTTCCAACTTGTGAAATGTTTGTCCAATAGCCAATGACCACCGATACGTTCTCTAATTTCTCTTCATTATGACAAGGATTGAAAAGGTTTTGCCAGTAGATTGTCAACTTGATTCATGATGATGACTGCTAGCTTGCTAGCTAAGATTTAGAAAGTGTGATGTTGACATGATCAGTCCAATCAAAGCTACTGTAGATGTAACGTGATTTGAAGTCATTTTATTTGTGGCCAATGACCTTGAGCCTTCTTGGATGCGCACTTCTAATGTAACTCTATGACAGCACCCAAGGGGCTTGAATTTTTGAGCTCTACCCGTAGATTTTGTTCTGTCACTCACCATGAGTGACAGAACACTGAGCCAATCACTGCACAACTGGAAAACATTACCAAACCCTACGTTCCGTATTTTCCACTGCCTGCCGTACCACCACAGAAAGCACCAACATTTTGGAGCTGCCTTACTCAAGAAACCAAAAAAGAGACCATGTTTGTATGCAGCTTTATTAACTCAATGACAATTTTCTGTACATTGTTTGCAAACTGATATGTGACATGTATTAATGCCAAAATAACATGTAAAACAGGCAAATAGGTGGAGCTTTGCCTGCCCTGAATGAAGGGGTCACCACTGCTTGTAGATAGGGTTTTCGCCCTGGAAGGCACAAGAGAAACAAGGAGAAAACGTTAGAATTGTAATGTACAGTCAGTCATAATGTCTGTCACATAACATGTCAGTCGAATGACAACAGCTGCAACCTGAGACAATTTATTAGGAAAAAACACCACAGCAAAATCAGAGCCATCCATTTAGAATATCAAATGATTATGAAGCATTCTTTGGACAGATCTTTCCAACTGATTGTGCTTTCACCTGGATACGTTGCTGTCATTGTGAGTGAGCATTTGTGTTGTCATCCAGGGAACACTTTTAGAAGAAATATCAACAAATGTCACAGTCACAACATGCCATTTCCATCATACTGTAGCATTAAATATGATATAAATACTAGACTTAAACTGAAGTGTACTGGGCCTACACGTGACCACCTGTTAATACTTAACTCCATTTAAACTACTAACAGACAAGACAGCTTGTGTTGACCAACAAAACAATAGATATTGTGGGTTTTAATATCCCCTCATATGGATCATTCTGCACAGTTTCATCAACTGTCTTATTTGGCTCAAAGAGACCAAATGAAAGACAGAAATAATGAGATGGATGAAGAAGTGACAGTTTACAGTAAGTTGACAAACATACATATAAACAAACAGGAATCCCATGCAGGAAAACAGAGGAGAGGGAAAGTAAATACAAACTTATAGAACCACATCTTTATGTCCATAGTTTGGATTCTGGAACTTTCTAATGGGGCTCTTGTAAATGGGATTCTCTTGCTATGGGTTGAGAGAGTGGGACAGACAATCAAGAACAGGAAACAGAGAATGAAATGAAAAGCATGGGTGAAGACAAATGAGAAGGAACGAAACAATGATATGACAAAGAAGTGAAAAAAATGAATCCTCTGAAAAAGGGGTGTTTCTACATCAGGATCCAGGACTCGGAGGTTAATCATCTCCCTTTGAAAATCATCTTACAGTGCTGGTTATATTCCACTTTAATATGTAACAAGTCAGGTCAGTCTGCTCTCTCATACAGTCATTTAGGTCTGGTGTCTTCTCCATGTACCATAATGAGAGGGTCCAGAAGCCTCAGTGCCCTGCCCATGTCACCAGACCAGAGAGGCTATCACATGTGGCGGGTCTGACTGGGAGTAATCAGGATGAGCTGAATCATTAAGCATTTCAAACCCTGCCAGCTGTCTGGAATTGAACCTCTCCTGCTGTGTGGATAACACGCCACTAGGTTGAAGCATAACACAGAACAAACTAAGCTGCTGTAGCCACTCCCATGAAAAGACACGTGTGTCCAGATCTTCGCATTCCAAAAAGGCTTCCTTTTTTCATAGCTGTATTTTGCACAGAGATTACTTAAAACTACAGGGTTTTATGAACATTTTAAACAAACTGTTGGGTAGGACTGTGGAAAAATGTGTGTGACATCTTACGAAGTCATCGTCAAAAGCAACAGGTCTGTCATAGTCATCAAAGGTTGAGAGAGAGTCAAATATTTCCAATTCTGTGTTCCTTCAGGAGTCTGTTCTCTGTGTAAGAGATTCACACAGTGGCCATATCTATAACACCAGTTTTCCACATCTCAATCAACCTACTGAAATTACATTCAGGGAGAATACAAACTAGGACCTGCAAAAGTACATCATCATCATCCCCATTATGGGCCATAACGAATAGTTCTCCAAGATGGCTTCCTGGTTCTGTATCTATCATCTCCACTCCCTTACCGTGTCCCATTTAGCATTCATCTTTTCCTTCTCAAACTTGGAGAACTCTCTCCTGTCGTGGATGATCATGAGCAGCTTCCAGATGAGAAGCAAAGCCAGGCCGATCAGCACGATGCCCGCCACCACGCCAGCCCACAATGGGGATGATGTCAGAGCCCGTAGGGCAGTCTGGAACACAGGCAGGAACATTCAGTTATCCCAACTTTTATTTATTTATTTGACCATGCAAGTCAGTTACTGTAAGAACAAATGCTTATTTACAATAAAGTCCTTCCTGATTTGCCTTATATATAGGCCCAGGAACTTTACCTGACCCTGTAAGCTGACTAGGAAAAACTACAAGTAGAGCCTAGAATTTTTCCTAGTCAGGTCAAAAACTCCTAGCTCTAATCACAAAACGACTTAATAGACAAACAAATAACCTCCCTTTTCACTGTAATATCCTCAGTCACAATGACATAGTAGGCTGTATGTAATATCCTCAGTCACAATGACATAGTAGGCTGTATGTAATATCCTCAGTCACAATGACATAGTAGGCTGTATGTAATATCCTCAGTCACAATGACATAGCAGGCTGTATGTAATATCCTCAGTCACAATGACATAGTAGGATGTATGTAATATCCTCAGTCACAATGACATAGTAGGCTGTATGTAATATCCTCAGTCACAATGACATAGTAGGCTGTATGTAATATCCTCAGTCACAATGACATAGTAGGCTGTATGTAATATCCTCAGTCGCAATGACATAGTAGGCTGTATGTAATATCCTCAGTCACAATGACATAGTAGGCTGTATGTAATATCCTCAGTCACAATGACATAGTAGGCTGTATGTAATATCCTCAGTCACAATGACATAGTAGGCTGTATGTAATATCCTCAGTCACAATGACCTAGTAAGCTGTATGTAATATGCTCAGTCACAATGACCTAGTAAGCTGTATGTAATATCCTGAGTCACAATGACATAGTAGGATGTATGTAATATCCTCAGTCACAATGACATAGTAGGCTGTGTGTAATATCCTCAGTCACAATGACATAGCAGGCTGTATGTAATATGCTCAGTCACAATGACATAGCAGGCTGTATGTAATATGCTCAGTCACAATGACATAGCAGGCTGTATTTAATATGCTCAGTCACAATGACATAGTAGGCTGTATGTAATATGCTCAGTCACAATGACATAGTAGGATGTATGTAATATCCTCAGTCACAATCACATAGTAGGATGTATGTAATATGCTCAGTCACAATGACATAGTAGGCTGTATGTAATATGCTCAGTCACAATGACATAGTAGGATGTATGTAATATCCTCAGTCACAATGACATAGTAGGATGTATGTAATATGCTCAGTCACAATGACATAGTAGGATGTATATAATATCCTCAGTCACAATGACATAGTAGGATGTATGTAATATCCTCAGTCACAATGACATAGTAGGATGTATGTAATATGCTCAGTCACAATGACATAGTAGGATGTATGTAACATGCTCAGTCACAATTACATAGTAGGCTGTATGTAATATCCTCAGTCACAATGACATAGTAGGCTGTATGTAATATCCTCAGTCACAATGACATAGTAGGCTGTATGTAATATGCTCAGTCACAATTACATAGTAGGCCTTATGTAATATCCTCAGTCACAATGACATAGTAGGCTGTATGTAATATGCTCAGTCACAATTACATAGTAGGCCTTATGTAATATCCTCAGTCACAATGACATAGTAGGATGTATGTAATATGCTCAGTCACAATGACATAGTAGGCTGTATGTAATATCCTCAGTCACAATGACATAGTAGGCTGTATGTAATATCCTCAGTCACAATGACATAGTAGGCTGTATGTAATATCCTCAGTCACAATGACATAGCAGGCTGTATGTAATATCCTCAGTCACAATGACATAGTAGGATGTATGTAATATCCTCAGTCACAATGACATAGTAGGCTGTATGTAATATCCTCAGTCACAATGACATAGTAGGCTGTATGTAATATCCTCAGTCACAATGACATAGTAGGCTGTATGTAATATCCTCAGTCGCAATGACATAGTAGGCTGTATGTAATATCCTCAGTCACAATGACATAGTAGGCTGTATGTAATATCCTCAGTCACAATGACATAGTAGGCTGTATGTAATATCCTCAGTCACAATGACATAGTAGGCTGTATGTAATATCCTCAGTCACAATGACCTAGTAAGCTGTATGTAATATGCTCAGTCACAATGACCTAGTAAGCTGTATGTAATATCCTGAGTCACAATGACATAGTAGGATGTATGTAATATCCTCAGTCACAATGACATAGTAGGCTGTGTGTAATATCCTCAGTCACAATGACATAGCAGGCTGTATGTAATATGCTCAGTCACAATGACATAGCAGGCTGTATGTAATATGCTCAGTCACAATGACATAGCAGGCTGTATTTAATATGCTCAGTCACAATGACATAGTAGGCTGTATGTAATATGCTCAGTCACAATGACATAGTAGGATGTATGTAATATCCTCAGTCACAATCACATAGTAGGATGTATGTAATATGCTCAGTCACAATGACATAGTAGGCTGTATGTAATATGCTCAGTCACAATGACATAGTAGGATGTATGTAATATCCTCAGTCACAATGACATAGTAGGATGTATGTAATATGCTCAGTCACAATGACATAGTAGGATGTATATAATATCCTCAGTCACAATGACATAGTAGGATGTATGTAATATCCTCAGTCACAATGACATAGTAGGATGTATGTAATATGCTCAGTCACAATGACATAGTAGGATGTATGTAATATGCTCAGTCACAATTACATAGTAGGCTGTATGTAATATCCTCAGTCACAATGACATAGTAGGCTGTATGTAATATCCTCAGTCACAATGACATAGTAGGCTGTATGTAATATGCTCAGTCACAATTACATAGTAGGCCTTATGTAATATCCTCAGTCACAATGACATAGTAGGCTGTATGTAATATGCTCAGTCACAATTACATAGTAGGCCTTATGTAATATCCTCAGTCACAATGACATAGTAGGATGTATGTAATATGCTCAGTCACAATTACATAGTAGGCTGTATGTAATATCCTCAGTCACAATGACATAGTAGGCTGTATGTAATATCCTCAGTCGCAATGACATAGTAGGCTGTATGTAATATGCTCAGTCACAATTACATAGTAGGCTGTATGTAATATCCTCAGTCACAATTACATAGTAGGCTGTATGTAATATCCTCAGTCACAATGACATAGTAGGATGTATGTAATATGCTCAGTCACAATTACATAGTAGGCTGTATGTAATATCCTCAGTCACAATGACATAGTAGGCTGTATGTAATATGCTCAGTCACAATTACATAGTAGGCCTTATGTAATATCCTCAGTCACAATGACATAGTAGGATGTATGTAATATCCTCAGTCACAATTACATAGTAGGCTGTATGTAATATGCTCAGTCACAATTACATAGTAGGCCTTATGTAATATCCTCATTCACAATTACATAGTAGGCTGTATGTAATATCCTCAGTCACAATTACATAGTAGGCTGTATGTAATATGCTCAGTCACAATTACATAGTAGGCTGTATGTAATATGCTCAGTCACAATGACATAGTAGGATGTATGTAATATCCTCAGTCACAATGACATAGTAGGCTGTATGTAATATCCTCAGTCACAATTACATAGTAGGCTGTATGTAATATGCTCAGTCACAATTACATAGTAGGCCTTATGTAATATCCTCAGTCACAATTACATAGTAGGCTGTATGTAATATCCTCAGTCACAATGACATAGTAGGATGTATGTAATATGCTCAGTCACAATTACATAGTAGGCTGTATGTAATATCCTCAGTCACAATGACATAGTAGGCTGTATGTAATATCCTCAGTCACAATGACATAGTAGGCTGTATGTAATATGCTCAGTCACAATTACATAGTAGGCCTTATGTAATATCCTCAGTCACAATGACATAGTAGGCTGTATGTAATATGCTCAGTCACAATTACATAGTAGGCCTTATGTAATATCCTCAGTCACAATGACATAGTAGGATGTATGTAATATGCTCAGTCACAATGACATAGCAGGCTGTATGTAATATGCTCAGTCACAATGACATAGTAGGCTGTATGTAATATCCTCAGTCACAATGACATAGCAGGCTGTATGTAATATGCTCAGTCACAATGACATAGCAGGCTGTATGTAATATGCTCAGTAACAATGACATAGTAGGCTGTATGTAATATCCTCAGTCACAATGACATAGCAGGCTGTATGTAATATGCTCTCACCTAGTGTTTCCATCACATGGACCTCCTTCTCTGACTTTTTGTTGACAGCGTAGGTGTAGTAGAACCAGCAGTCGTTGGCGTCCCTCTCCTTACAGTGCATCAGGGGGAAGGCCTGTCCTGGCTGAGGCAGCTTGTCCCTGTTCTTCACCTTGATCAGGTTGAAGTAGCTACAGTCTCTCTCACACGTGTCCTTCTTCTCCCCCGTCCCAAAGGCCCTGCACTGAACACACTCCCTGTGGAAGACAGGACATCGACATGTAACTCTGTACAGATGGAGTAACACGCGGAGGTAGTCTCGCATTGTGATGCTTGATAAACTCGTGACATATTCACTAGTCTACTGGAATGCAAGAAAGCTGGATATTGAGGTTCCACTCCACATGCAGGTGTTTGTAGTGGACAATGCTGTACCCTTGCCACCACTACTGGTTTTAGATATCACAGTTGTGTCTAGATTTTTCATTGGTCCCCTATCTTGGAATTATCAGAAGAAAGTAAACAAAGGTCAAAATAATAATTGAGGTTAAGACGGATAAAGGAAGACATCTCTTTATGCCTACTTTAAAAGGTTAAGAGGCATTAAACTCAGGCTGAGGAAAGAGACAAGGAACCGGTCCCTCAGATTAACAAAAATAAAAAGCAGAATTAATTTCAACCATCACAACAAACCTTTATGTAATCCACCCATAACATTCCCAGAAGGAAATACTATCATGACTTAGGACCACCAAGGGACAGGCAAAAGGACAGGTCGAGGGCAGGCAGAGGTTCGTAGTCCAAGGCAGAGTCAAAAAGGGACAGACCGACAGGCAGGTTCAGGGCAGGCAGAAAGGTCGGAACGGGGAAGACTAGAAAACAAGAACTTGTGAACAGGAGAAATGGGAAACACGCTGGTAAGAGCTGACAAAACAAGGCAGACTGGCAACAGACAAACAGAAAACGCAGGTATAAACACACAGGGGATAATGGGGAAAAATAGCACACTTGGTGGGGGGTGGAGACAAGCACAAGACAGGTGAAACAGATCAGGGTTTGACAAATACAGCATATGAAGAGTTTCAATCCAAATTGCTATATATACACAGTACATTTTCAGAAATATTGGTAAAGTAGCTTTTATTGTTTTCAGAAATTCTGAAAGAGATTGGTGTGTATTTTCACTATCTAATCATGGCACAGGGTTGATCAATGACAACCATGTGTTTGTTTAACCAGGCTGTTAGCCAGCCTGCCCGCGTGCAGTGGTGTCTGCACTAGCACAGTGTAGTCAGCTCAGCTATCCCCATTGAGACCGTGTCTGTGCCTCGACCTAGGTTGAGCACATGGCGGTGTTCACCTTAGCAATCTCACTAGAATAAAGACCTCCTCCATTCCTGCCATTATTGAAAGAGAATGTGATACCTCACATCTCAAAATAGGGCTACTTAATGTTACATCCCTCACTTCAAAGGCAGTTATAGTCAATGAACTAATCACTGATCATAATCTTGATGTGATTGGCCTGACTGAAACATGGCATAAGCCTGATGAATTTACTGTGTTAAATGAGGCCTCACCTCCTGGTTACACTAGTGACAATATCCCCCATGCATCCCGCAAAGGCGGAGGTGTTGCTAACATTTACGATAGCAAATTTCAATTTACAAAACACCCCCCGACGTTTTCATCTTTTGAGCTTCTAGTCATGGAATCTATGCAGCCTACTCAATCACTTTTTATAGCTACTGTTTACAGGCCTCCTGGGCCATATACAGCGTTCCTCACTAAGTTCCCTGAATTCCTATCAGACGTTGTAGTCATAGCAGATAATATTCCAATTTTTAGTGACTTTAATATTCACATGGAAAAGTCCACAGACCAACTCCAAAAGGCTTTCGGAGCCATCATCGACTCAGGGTTGGGTTTTGTCCAACATGTCTCTGGACCTACTCACTGCCACAGTCATACTCTGGACCTAGTTTTGTCCCATGGAATAAATGTTAATGTTTTTCCTCACAATCCTGGACTACCACCATTTTATTACGTTTGCAATCGCAACAAATAATCTGCTCAGACACCAACCAAGCACCATCAAAAGTCATGCTATAAATTCTCAGACAACCCAAAGATTCATTGATGCCCTTCCAGACTCCCTCTGCCTTCCCAAGGACGTCAGAGGACAAAAGTCAGTTAACCACCTAACTGAGGAACTCAATTTAACCAAGCGCAATACCCTAGAATCAGTTGCACCCCTAAAAACTAAAAACATTGGTCATAAGAAACTAGCTCCCTGGTATACAGAAAATACCCGAGCTCTGAAGCAAGCTTCCAGAAAATTGGAATGGAAATGGCGCCACACCAAACTGGAAGTCTTCCGACTAGCTTGGAAAGACAGTCCCATGCAGTATCGAAGAGCCCTCACTGCTGCTCGATCATCCTATTTTTCCAAACTTAATTGAGGAAAATAAGAACAATCCGAAATGTATTTTTTATACTGTCGCAAAGCTAACTAAAAAGCAGCATTCCCCAAGAGAGGATGGCTTTCACTTCAGCAGTAATAAATTCATGAACTTCTTTGAGGAAAAGATCATGATCATTAGAAAGCAAATTTAGGACTCCTCTTTAAATCTGCGTATTCCTCCAAAGCTCAGTTGTCCTGAGTCTGCACAACTCTGCCAGGACCTAGGATCAAGGGAGACACTCAAGTATTTTAGTACTATATCTCTTGACACAATGCTGAAAATAATCATGGCTTCTAAACCTTCAAGCTGCATTCTGGACCCTATTCCAACTAAACTACTGAAAGAGCTGCTTCCTGTGCTTGGCCCTCCTATGTTGAACATAATAAACGGCTCTCTATCCACCGGATGTGTACCAAAATCACTAAAAGTGGCAGTAATAAAGCCTCTCTTGAAAAAGCCAAACTTGGACCCAGAAAAAATGTAAAAAACTATCAGCCTATATCAAATCTTCCATTCCTCTCAAACATTTTTGAAAAAGATGTTGCGCAGCAACTCACTGCCTTCCTGACGACAAACAATGTATACGAAATGCTTCAGTCTGGTTTCAGAACACATCATAGCACTGAGACTGCACTTGTGAAGGTGGTAAATTACCTTTTAATGGTGTCAGACCGAGGCTCTGCATCTGTCCTCGTGCTCCTAGACCTAATAAAACTGTGAAGGACCTCGGCGTTACTCTGGACCCTGATTTCTCTTTTGATGAACATATCAAGACTGTTTCAAGGACAGCTTTTTTTCCATCTACGTAACATTGCAAAAATCTGAAACTTTCTGTCCAAAAATGATGCAAAAAAATGAATCCATGCTTTTGTTACTTCTAGGTTAGACTACTGCAATGCTCTACTTTCCGGCTAAATAAAAAGCACTAAATAAACTTCAGTTAGTGCTAAATACGGCTGCTAGAATCCTGACTAGAACCAAAACATTTGATCATCTTTCCAATTTGGTCCTGCCTACATGTACGCTAAGGTCACATGACTAACCTCCCTACATGGGCTTCCTGTTAAGGCAAGGGCTGATTTCAAGGTTTTACTGCTAACCTACAAAGCATTACATGGTCCTGCCGTACATACCTACATGTACGCTAAGGTCACATGACGCAGGCCTCCTAATTGTCCCTAGAATTTCTAAGCAAACAGTTGGAGGCAGGGCTTTCTCCTATAGAGTTCCATTTTTATGGAATGGTCTGCCCATGTGAGAGACGCAGACTCGGTCTCAACCTTTAAGTCTTTATTGAAGACTCATCTCTTCAGTCAAGCATATGATTGAGTGTAGTCTGGCCCAGGAGTGAAGAGAAAGGCTCTGGAGCAACGAACCGCCCTTGCTGTTTCTGCCTGTCCGGTTCCCCTCTCTCCACTGGGATTCTCTGCCTCTAACCCTATTACAGGGGCTGAGTCACTGGCTTACTGGTGCTCTTCCATGGCGTCCCTAGGAGGGGTGTGTCACATGAGTGGGTTGAGTCACTGACGTGATCTTCCTGTCTGGGTTGGCGCCCCCCCCCTTGGGTTGTGAAGTGGTGGAGATCTTTGTGGGCTATACTCGGCCTTGTCTCAGGATGGTAAGTTGGTGGTTGAAGATATCCCTCTAGTGGTTTGGGGGCTGTGCTTTGGCAAAGTGGGTGGGGTTATATTCTGCCTGTTTGGCCCTGTCCGGGAGTATCATCGGATGGGGCCACAGTGTCTCCTGACCCCTCCTGTCTCATCCTCCAGTAGTTTAGTAGTGTCGGGGGGCTAGGGTCAGTCTGTTATATCTGGAGTATTTCTCTTGTCTTATCCGGTGTCCTGTGTGGATTTAAGTATTCTCTCTCTCTCTCTCTCTCTCTCTCTCTCTCTCTCTCTCTCTCTCTCTCTCTCTCTCTCTCTCTCTCTCTCTCTCTCTCTCTCTCTCTCTCTCTCTCTCTCTCTCTCTCTCTCTCTCTCTCTCTCTCTCTCTCTCTCTCTCTCTCTCTCTCTCTCTCTCTCTCTCTCTCTCTCTCTCTCTCTCTCTCTCTCTCTCTCTCTCTCTCTCTCTCTCTCTCTCTCTCTCTCTCTCTCTCTCTCTCTCTCTCTCTCTCTCTCTCTCTCTCTCTCTCTCTCTCTCTCAGGACCATGCCCCAGGAATGCCTGGCATGATGACTCCTTGCTGTCCCCAGTCCACCTGGCCGTGCTGCTGCTCCAGTTTCAACTGTGAATCCTGACCTGTTTACCGGACGTGCTACCTGTCCCAGACCTGCTGCAGACCTTACCTGCTGGGAACAACAGATTTGTACCTTGTCAGCTCGGGGATTTGAACTTGCAACCTTTTGGTTACAAGTCCACCACTCTAACCACTAGGCTACCCTGCCGCTATGTTCATCTTTCCCTTGATCCTGACTAGTCTCCGAGTCCCTGCCGCAGAAAAACATCCCCACAGCATGATGCTGCCACCACCATGCTTCACCATAGGGATGGTGCCAAGTTTCCTCCAGACGTGAAGCTTGGCATTCAAAGTGTTCAATCTTTGTTTCATCAGACCGGAGAATCTTCTTTCTCATGGTCTGAGAGTCCTTTAGGTGCCTTTTGGCAAACTTCAAGTGGGTTTATACAGTGTGGAGAACAAGTATTTGATACACTGCCGATTTTGCAGGTTTTCCTACTTACAAAGCATGTAGAGGTCTGTAATTTGTATCAGGTATACTTCAACTGTGAGAGACGGAATCTAAAACAAAAATCCAGAAAATCACATTGTATGATTTTTAAGTAATTCATTTGCATTTTATTGCATGACAAGTATTTGATACATCAGAAAATCAGAACTTAATATTTGGTACAGAAACCTTTGGTACAGATCATACGTTTCCTGTAGTTCTTGACCAGGTTTGCACACACTGCAGCAGGGATTTTGGCCTACTCCTCCATACAGACCTTCTCCAGATCCTTCAGGTTCCAGAGCTGTCGCTGGGCAATACGGACTTTCAGCTCCCTCCAAAGATTTCTATTGGGTTCAGGTCTGGAGACTCCAGGACCTTGAGATGCTTCATACGGAGCCACTCCTTAGTTGCCCTGGCTGTGTGTTTCGGTTCGTTGTCATGCTGGAAGACCCAGCCAAGACCCATCTTCAATGCTCTTACTGAGGGAAGGAGGTTGTTGGCCAAGATCTCGCGATACATGTCCATCCATCTTCCCCTCAAGTTGGTGCAGTCGTCCTGTCCCCTTTGCAGAAAAGCATCCCCAAAGAATGATGTTTCCACCTACATGCTTCACGGTTGGGATAGTATTCTTGGGGTTGTACTCATCCTTCTTCTTCCTCCAAACACGGCGAGTGGAGTTTAGACCAAAAAGCTCTATTTTTGTCTCATGACCTTTTCCCATTCCTCCTCTGCATCATCCAGATGGTCATTGGCAAACTTCAGACGGGCCTGGACACGCGCTGGCTTGAGCAGGGGGACCTTGTGTGCGCTGCAGGATTTTAATCCATGACGGCGTAGTGTGTTACTACTGGTTTTCTTTGAGACTGTGGTCCCAGCTCTCTTCAGGTCATTGACCAGGTCCTGCTGTGTAGTTCTAGGCTGATCCCTCACCTTCCTCATGATCAGTGATGCCCCACGAGGTGAGATCTTGCATGGAGCCCCAGACCGAGGGTGATTGACAGTCATCTTGAACTTCTTCCATTTTCTAATAATTGCGCCAAAGTTGTTGTCTTCTCACCAAGCTGCTTGCCTATTGTCCTGTAGCCCATCCCAGCCTTGTGCAGGTCTACAATTTTATCCCTGATGTCCTTACACAGCTCTTTGGTCTTGGCCATTGTGGAGAGGTTGGAGTCTGTTTGATTGAGTGTGTGGACAGGTGTGTTTTGTTTAAACAGGTGCAGTTAATACAGGTAATGAGTGGAGAACAGGAGGGCTTCTTAAAGAAAAACTAACAGGTCTGTGAGAGCCGGAATTCTTACTGGTTGGTAGGTGATCAAATACTTATGTCATGCAATAAAATGCAAATGAATTACTTAAAAATCATACAATGTGATTTTCTGGATTTTTGAAGTGAAGTGTACCTATGATAAAAATTACAGACCTCTACATGCTTTGTAAGTAGGAAAACCTGCAAAATCGGCAGTGTATCAAATACTTGTTCTCCCCACTGTATGTGCCTTTTACTGAGGAGTGGCTTCCGTCTGGCAACTCTAACATAAAGGCCTGATTGGTGCAGTGCTCCAGAGTTCCACTGTGGAGATTGGAGAACCTTCCATAAGGACAACCATCCCTGCACTACTCCACCAATCAGGCCTTTATGGTAGAGTGGCCAGACAGAAGCCACTCCTCAGTAAAAAGGCACATGAAAGCCTGCTTGGAGTTTGACAAAAAGCACCCAAAGCACTCACACCATGAGAAACAAGATTCTCTGGTCGGATAAAACCAAGACTGATCTCTTTGGCCTGAATGCCAAGCTTCACGTCTGGAGGAAACCTGGTGAAGCACGGTGGTGGTAGCATCATGCCGTGGGGATGTTTTTGCCAGGGACACAGAGACAATTCAGAATTGAGGGAAAGATGAACGGAGCAAAGTACAGAGAGATCCTTGATGAAAACCTGCTCCAGAGAGCTCAGGACCTCAGACTGAAACTAAGGTTCACCTTCCAACAGAACAACAACCCTAAGCACACAGCCAATAAAACACAGGAGTGGCTTCGGGAAAAGTCTCTTAATGTCCTTGAGTGGCCCAGTCGGAGCCCGGACTTGAACCTGATCAAACCTCTCTGGAGAGACCTGAAAATAGCTGTGCAGCGATGCTCCCTATCCAACCTGACAGAGCTTGAGAGGATCTGCAGAGAAGAATGGGAGAAATTCCCCAAATATTGGTTTGTCAAGCTTGTAGCATCATCCCCAAAAAGACTTGAGGCTGTAATCGCTGCCAAAGGTGCTTCAACAAAGTACTGAGTAAAACGTCTGAATACTTACGTAAACGCGAGATTTCAGTTTTTATCTTCAATAAATGTGCTAAAAAAACTTTGTCATTATGGATTATTGTGTGTAGATTGATGAGGAAATAAAAACATTTAATCAATTTTAGAATAAGGCTGTAACATAACAAAATGCGGAAAAAGTCAAGGGGCCTGAATAATTTCCGAATGCAATGTATCGCAGTCAAATATACAGGATACGAACATTCCATTCATGCTAAACAATGGACAGACAGGACCTGAGACTAAAGCATACATTTTGCATTGTGGTTTACAAAAAAATAACATTTTTCATCTAAAATCTATGAATAAAAACATCAGAGAACAGTAATATTTTACACACACATAAGGAATAATTTCTGATGTAAAAACGCATGAAGAGCATTTTGGAAATAAACTCGTTGTATATTGTTGTTTTCTGCATAGTTAAAACAGAATAAAATAAACAAATACAATTAATTCATTCCTTTATTCAACTCACTTGTGTTCTGCGCAGACCCCTGGACAGGTAGGACAGATCTCACAGCTGGGGCCCTGGAACTTTGGGTTAGTACACCTGCAGGTGCCACACTCACAGGTGCCTTGTCCGTTACAGATCTGCTTGTTGGAAGCCAGGCAGGTCGTGGTGTCCAGAGAACAGTCACAGGCACTGCCAATCCAGTTGGCATCACATATACACACCCTGCACTCACAGTGACCATGTCCTGCCACAACACAACACACAGGGTCAGAGATGATCCTCTATAGTTCAAACATAATTTCATATTATAGATAATATTCTAGATTAGAGATGAAATTAAGCTAAATTGAACACGGGAAATCTAATTTCGTAAAAGGCCATGTCTGATTTTATCAACTGATCTCTAATTTAACTGGGAAATCACCCATTATGCCACAAACACTAGAGGTAGTTTGTGTTCTGAGGAATATGTTCCACAGGTCTTCAGATGTAACACAGGTCTTGACCGTCATTTCACAGCAAGCTAAATCTTTATTGATCATCCAATGAACTGAACTCGCGTACCTCCACAGAGTTTGTTGTTGGAGCGGTCACAGTTGAAGTTGTCACACTCGCAGAACATCCCGCTGTAGCGCTCCTCTGGGTTCTCTCTCTTCTTGCACTCACAGGTTCCACACACACAGTCTCCGTTGTTGCTGCAGATGTCTGTACCGCTGTCTTTACGGCATCTCTTATCCAGGTCTTCGCTGGTCACCTCGTTGGTGCTGCACTCACACTGTCTACCAATACGGCCCTCATTGCACCTGACAGATAATAAAGGAAATGTAATGTTATTAACAACAAGGGAGGACTGCATAAAAGACTGCCTATGTAAAAATATTCACATACAAACAGTCACATGCTAATGGCCCATTATAAAGTGCATTCGGAAAGTATTCCCTTGACTTTTTCCACACTACAGTCTTATTCTAAAATGGATTCAATAGTTTTTCCCCCCTCATCAATCTACACACAATTCCCCATGATGACAAAACCAAAAAACAGTTTTTAGACATTCTTGTAAATGTAATAATAATTTCAAAGATCTCTCTGAACTCTTCTCCATTAATCTTTCCCTCGATTCTGAGTAGTCTCCCAGTCCCTGCCGCTGAAACACATCCCCACAGAATGATGCTGCCATCACCATGCTTCACCGAAGGGATGCTGCCAGGTTTTCTCCAGACGTGACGTTTGGGATTCAGGCCAAATAGTTCAATCTTGGTTTCATCAGACCAGATCATCTTGTTTCTCATGGTCTGAGAGTCCTTTGGGTGCCTTTTGGTAAACTCCAAGCCTTGTCATGTGCCTTTTACTGAAGAGTGGCTTCTGTCTTGCCACTCTACCATAAAGGCCTGATTGGAGGAGTGCTGCGGAGATGGTTGTCCTTCTGGAAGGTTCTCCCATCTCCACAGGTGAACTCTGGAGCTCTGTCAGAGTGACTATCGGGTTCTTGGTCACCTCCATGACCAAGGCCCTTCTTCCCCGATTGCTCAGTTTGGCTGGGCGGCCAGCTATAGGAAAAGTCTTGGTGGTTCCAATCTTCTTCCATTTAAGAATGATGGAGTCCATTGTGTTCTTTGGGACCTTCACTGGACGTTTTTGGTACCCTTCCCCAGATCTGTGCCTCGACTTAATCCTGTCTTGGGGCTCTACGGACAATTCCTTCCACCTCATGGTTTGGTTTTTGCTCTGACATGCACTGTCAACTGTGCGACCTTATATAGACAGGTGTCTGCCTTTCCAAATCATGTCCAGTCAACATCTCAAGGATGATCAATGGAAACAGGGCGCACCTGAGCTCAATTTTGTGTGTCTCATAGCAATGGGTCTAAATACTAATGTAAATAAGGTATCTGTTTTTTTGTTTTAATGAATGTAAAACATTTCTAAAAACCTGTTTTTGCTTTGTCATTATTGGGCATTGTGTGTAGATTAATGAGGGGGAAAAAATGTGTAATCCATTTTAGAATAAAGATGTAACGTAACAAAATGTGGAAAAGTAAAGGGGTCTGAATACTTTCCGAATGCACTGTATATACGGTATCAAATATCATGATGTATCTCTATGCCATGGAAATTATTACAATATGGAAGGTGAATAAAGAGTTAAGATCTTCTGCTAGTGAAACACAAGTGCCTTACCTGCAGGCTCCACATTCATAAGTCCCGTTGCCGTTGTGGCAGATGTCACTGTTCTCAATGCCATCTTTGTGACAGTCACACTCGCAGATGAAGTTCAGAGTGATCTCCACCTCCTCATTGAACCCTAGGGGTTTGATCTTGATGGTCTCTGGTTTGCCCATTTTAGGACACTGCTTAGCTGTGATGCTTATGGTGAAAGACACCTACAGATCAGGGATGAAGGGATGCATTCACACATAAGGCATAATAATCACATTTTGTAATAAAAACAATGACCTTGACAACTCAGACACCTACAGATACTGAAAACATTATATTTACTTGATCAGAAAGCTAAAATAACTGAACCAGAAAGATTTTAAAAAAATCTAAAATAAATACATATGTATTTGGAATAGAAAACATTCAATGTCATGTTGTTTTGGTTTCTCACCTCGTCACCGATGGAGATATCGGAGCATTTTCTTCCCATCTCTCCCTCACCAGTCACTCCGTTCTTGCAGCGTGACTGTGTCACACCCTGACCATAGTTTACTTTGTATATTTCTATGTTGTGGTTGGTCAGGGTGTGATCTGAGTGGGCATTCTATGTTTCATGTCTAGTTTGTCTAGTTCTATGTTCGGCCTGATATGGTTCTCAATCAGAGGCAGGTGTTCGTCATTGTCTCTGATTGGGAACCATATTTAGGTAGCCTGGGTTTCACTGTGTGTTTGTGGGTGATTGTTCCTGTTTTTGTGTTTGCACCAGACAGAGCTGTTTTGAGTTCTCACGTTTCTTGTTTTTTCGTTAGTTTGTTCATGTATAGTGTCGTCAATAAATTACAATGAACAACCACCACGCTGCGCTTTGGTCCGCCTCTACTTCACAAGAAGAGAATCGTTACAGAATCACCCACCACAACAGGACCAAGCGGTGTGGTAATGGGCAAAGGAAAAAGCAGCAGCAGGAGCAGCGCGAGGAGGTATGGACATGGGAGGACGAATTAGACGGTAAAGGACCTTGGGCTCAGCCAGGAGAGTATCGCCGCCCCAAGGAAGAACGGGAGGCGGCGAAAGCGGAGAGGCGCTGGTATGAGGAGGCAGCGCGGCGTCGTGGATGGAAGCCCGGGAGTCAGCCCCAAAAATTTCTTGGGGGGGGGGCTAACAGGGAGTATGGCTACGCCAGGTAGGAGACCTGAGCCAACTTCCTGTGGTTACCGGTGGGCTAGAGAGACCGGGTAGGCACCGTGTTATGCTGTGGAGCGCACGGTGTCCCCAGTGCGGGTGCACAGCCCGGTGCGGTACATTCCAGCTCCGCGTATCGGCCGGGCTAGAGTGGGCATCGAGCCAAGTGCCATGAAGCCGGCTCTACGCATCTGGTCTCCAGTGCGTCTCCTTGGGCCGGCTTACATGGCACCAGCCTTGCGCACGGTGTCCCCGGTTCGCCTGCATAGCCCAGTGCGGGCTATTCCACCTCGCCGCACTGGCAGGGCGACCGGGACCATTCAACCGGGTAAGGTTGAGCAGGCTCGGTGCTCAAGAGCTCCAGTGCGCCTGCACGGCCCGGTCTATCCGTCACCACCTCCACACCCCAGCCCTCCGGTGGCAGCTCCCCGTACCAGGCTGTCTCTCCGGCCCATCCGTCCAGAGCCTTCCTCCTCTCCAGCGCTGCCGGAGTCTCCCGCCTCTCCGGCGCTACCAGAGCCTTCCTCCTCTCCGTCGCTGCCGGAGCCTTCCGCCTGTCCGGCGCCTCTGCCGGAGCCTCCCGCCTGTCCGGCGCCTCTGCCGGAGCCTCCCGCCTGTCCGGCGCCTCTGCCGGAGCCTCCCGCCTGTCCGGCGCCTCTGCCGGAGCCTCCCGCCTGTCCGGCGCCTCTGCCGGAGCCTCCCGCCTGTCCGGCGCCTCTGCCGGAGCCTCCCGCCTGTCCGGCGCCTCTGCCGGAGCCTCCCGCCTGTCCGGCGCCGCTGCCGGAGCCTCCCGCCTGTCCGGCGCCTCTGCCGGAGCCTCCCGCCTGTCCGGCGCCTCTGCCGGAGCCTCCCGCCTGTCCGGCGCCTCTGCCGGAGCCTCCCGCCTGTCCGGCGCCTCTGCCGGAGCCTCCCGCCTGTCCGGCGCCTCTGCCGGAGCCTCCCGCCTGTCCGGCGCCTCTGCCGGAGCCTCCCGCCTGTCCGGCGCCTCTGCCGGAGCTTCCCGTCTGCCCGGCGCCTCTGCCGGAGCTTCCCGTCTGCCCGGCGCCATCGGAGCTTCCCGTCTGCCCAACGCCGCCAGTGCCGCCCGTCTGCCCAGCGCCGCCAGCGCCGCCCGTCTGCCCAGCGCCGCCAGCGCCGCCCGTCTGCCCAGCGCCGCCAGCGCCGCCCGTCTGCCCAGCGCCGCCAGCGCCGCCCGTCTGCCAGGGGCCGCCAGCGCCGCCCGTCAGCCAGGGGCCGCCAGTGCCGCCCGTCAGCCAGGGGCCGCCAGTGCCGCCAGTCAGCCAGGGGCCGCCAGTGCCGCCAGTCAGCCAGGGGCCGCCAGTGCCGCCAGTCAGCCAGGGGCCGCCAGTGCCGCCAGTCAGCCCAGCGCCAGCGCCGCCAGTCAGCCAGGGGCCGCCAGTGCCGCCAGTCAGCCAGGGGCCGCCAGTCAGCCAGGGGCCGCCAGTGCCGCCAGTCAGCCAGGGGCCGCTAGAGCCCCTCCGCCCGGAGCAGCTGTCCCTCTGTCCCGAGCAGCTGTCCCTCTGTCCCGAGCAGCTGTCCCTCTGTCCCGAGCAGCTGTCCCTCTGTCCCGAGCTGTCTCTTAGGAGGGTCACCTATCTAGGGACGCTAAGGAGGTGGACAAAGACTATTATGGAGTGGGGTCCACGTCCAGCGCCAGAGCCGCCTCCGCGGACAGATGCCCACCCAGACCCTCCCCTATAGGTTCAGGTTTTGCGGCCGGAGTCCGCACCTTGGGGGGGGGGTACTGTCACACCCTGACCATAGTTTACTTTGTATATTTCTATGTTGTGGTTGGTCAGGGTGTGATCTGAGTGGGCATTCTATGTTTCATGTCTAGTTTGTCTAGTTCTATGTTCGGCCTGATATGGTTCTCAATCAGAGGCAGGTGTTCGTCATTGTCTCTGATTGGGAACCATATTTAGGTAGCCTGGGTTTCACTGTGTGTTTGTGGGTGATTGTTCCTGTTTTTGTGTTTGCACCAGACAGAGCTGTTTTGAGTTCTCACGTTTCTTGTTTTTTCGTTAGTTTGTTCATGTATAGTGTCGTCAATAAATTACAATGAACAACCACCACGCTGCGCTTTGGTCCGCCTCTACTTCACAAGAAGAGAATCGTTACAGACTGATACATTATGGTCACTCCCTCTGGTAGCTTGCTGTTCTCCAGAATCACCTCTGAGGAAAGAGACTAGCACATAAAGAACAACAATTAGCCCTTTGTACACTATATACAACACTTTCAGTAGGCTTCAGTTTTACAAAAGCAGAAATGCATATTTTTTACTATTCCCATAGAAAGATCAGTTCAGAAAGAGAAATGTGATGACTTAACAGTAGCAGCAGCATGGTTTTGCCAACTATTTTAAGGATGAAAGTTAGTGTGCAGAAGTGCATCTTCTCCAGTAACTAAACCAATCCAATCTATACTTACATTGTAGGCATCAATAATGAGGTTGATAACGTTGCTGGAGTTAGCAGAGAGTATCCCCACTGCAGATTTAGGAATTAGATTCTTTAACTCCTGAGAGAGAAAACACAATACACTAAATGATCATGTAGTATGATCATCACTAGTATGTCAATTGGAATCCTGTCAATCTCTAAATACTCACCAGAAAAGTCTAGAGCAAAACAGTTTTGTCATGTTTTGCCTGACCCGTTAAGATTGCTGAGTAGTTTGATTGTGGTCTGCATCACATAGTGGTAAAGTCAATCTAAAGTTACAACTTTTTGAAGTGTTGTGAGGTTATAAATTCAGAGATCCAAGGCTGCGTCCCAAATGGCACTCAATCCCTACATAATCCACTACTAATATCGGGAATAGGGTGCCATTTGGGACGCATCGTGTAATCAACTAAATGAGAACGCCATTCTACCGAGGTTGACAGATTGCAAATATTGTCCAAACATTGGACTGATGGGGATATGATAAAAGGTCATTACGGAACTCCAGGCAGACTTCTAATTGGCTTGAAAAGCACTAGAGGGCAGCAGGGAACATTCAAAGGCTGCTACCCAAATGGAAACCTATTCCCCACAAAGTGCAGTACTATTGACCTGGGCCCATAGGGATCTCATCAAAAGTAGTTCACTTTTTAGGGAACATGGTGCCATTTGGGGAACAACCAGAGATCCAAAGAGATGCTACTGGTAACAAGGAGCAGATACTGCTCTTCAAAGAGTTGGGCTTCTTCTAACCTACAACAGACAAGCACAGGAAATTGATAAAAATAAAATGTTTTCCACACACACGTCCACGCACGCAAACACGCACGCACGCACACACACAACTGACCATGTAAACAGGCTGGAACTCCTCTGTGACGGCAAAGATCGTCTGGATGTTGTTGTCGCTAAGTTTCTGAACCAGGTGAGCGATGGAGGGGTGGTCCTGTTACAGGGAGACAATGAGGAAGTACAGGTATCAGGCAAGCCCTTTGAAGACATCACTAAGGGCAAGTAGCCCATTCCCTTCAAATCTTGTCAAATTCAAAATACAGACCACACAGAAGACTAGAAAGAAAAGTCACAATACATACAGTACATAGGAGTGCATGATTATACTACATAGTGTATTATTATACTCCATAGTGTATTATTATACTCCATAGTGTATTGCTATAATGCATTATTATACTACATAGTGCATTACTATAATACATAGTGTAATAGTATACTACATATTGCATTACTATACTGCATAGTGCATTACTATACTACATAGTGTATTATTATACTACATAGTGCATTATTATACTACATAGTGCATTATTATACTACATAGTGCATTACTATAATACATAGTGCATTATTATACTGCATAGTGTATTACTATAATGCATAGTGCATTATTATTCTACATAGTGTATTATTATACTACATAGTAAATTACTATAATACACAGTGCATTATTATACTACATAGTGTATTATTATACTACATAGTGCATTACAATAATACATTATTAATGCATTAATGCATTATTACATTACATGTACATAGTATATTACCATACATACATAGTAGTGGCTCACTGTGTACATGTTGTTCTCCAGGTGACATTTCCCATCGTTGGGCAAAACTATTCCTCCCAGTTTCCCGTCTCCAGCAAAGTGGAAGCCAGCGTCAGTGGAGAACACCAGCAGACGGGTGACGTTCCTCCAGCCAATGTGCTCCTGGGGAAGGGAGGGAGGACTATTAAAACATGTACAAATTAACCACATACAGAAAATGGACACAGCCTACAGAAATACCAGAGAACAAAATTACAAGACTTACAAAAGATTCAGGAAGTATATATCAAAAACTATGAACAACTATGTGAAAGGTTACCCTCTTAAAATAGCAGTTTAGCGCCCTAGAGTGAATTAACTTTCAAACATTTATAAAAAGGACTTCTCTAAGCATATACAAATTAAGCCTTGACTCCAGCCATTCTAAAATGAAAGTAGGGTCTTGAGGTCTGGTACCATGAGAAAGGCAATATAAAGCCCTGATAAAAGTATTATTGGAACTTTATGGGCTGGATTTCTGGATAGATATCAAGCCTAGTCCTGGAGTATAAACTAAGCTCAATGGAGAATTATTTTCAGTCCTGGACTAGGCTTGATCTATGTCCGGGAAACTATCCCTAAATATGATATAAAACATATTACTTACACCACACACAGCCACTTGCATGATGGCATCGAAGCCTCCCTCTGGTGAGTCCAGGTTTCCATCGATCTGCTGTTGACCAACCAGGGTGTTAAACTCCTGTCCATTTCTGGTCAGCGTCAGGAGGTTCTTATAGCTGAAGGGACTGGTGCAGTTCTGGTCCCCAGTACAGGGGTTCAGCAACTTCTTCTCTACAAAGGAACCAAAACCTAGAAGAAGAAGAGATCCATCCCATACATAAACTGTATTTTTAGGGAGACGGGACACCAATTTGTTAGCTTCAAAACGTCTATACTAAGATCAAACCGGAAATCTTTATGGGCATTATGGGTATTGTAGTACAATGGTGTTTGGAGGATATATTGGCACGGGTGTTGTTATTGGCAATATATCCTCTCAACACCGGCTTTGAGGGCATCATCACTTTTATACCAGGGGTTACCAACATATTCAAATAATGATTGACAGATCTTCATTAAAAATGTTTTTTTTTTAATGAATTCATTCGTACTGTCACCCTTCCACAAGATCTAGTCCAGACACAAATCTAGGGTTGCTACCTAAACCGGCTGGTCGTTGATCCAGTCGTTCAGTCTTTATGTTCTGTATGGATGCGACCCAGTCGTTCGTTCTTAATGTTCCATTGCCATACTGGCTGGTAACGTTTTTATCCCTTGCTTTCTAGCTAGCCAACTACGGGTAACTTACAGTCATGGTCAAACAGTGCATCCAGAATAACAGCAAACTTGCTGGATTTGCATAAGCTGTTTTCTAGTGACATTTATTTGGATTCAGCCATAACAATGAGATAATGAGGCGTGATTTCTCCTGGCATAGGTGCTAGCCAACAACACAGCTAACACAATCACGTTAAACTGAAGCTGGAAAGACTTTCGTTTGACCTTTTTTTCAATTTACATTTCTTTATATATATCCATAAAAATGATGCAAGCTGATTCATGATTTTGACTGGCTGAGAAACGCTACCTGTGTCTGTCTCGTCCCGACACGTACATAATTATGGGACAGCTTGAGATGGAATTTGAATATTGAAACAATGTTGCAAATGTCCGAGAGGCAGACAGCAAGGTCTATGAAAACTAAATGTTAGTCTAAAAGAAATGTGAGATAATGTCTAGATGCTTTTCATAGTGGAGATCAAGTTTATAAAGTGCCTGGCTGGGCTGATGAGACAGTGGATTGTGCAGTCAGATGGAACAGAGTAAATAGTCATTTTAAAGTCATAGCCCGTGGTAACTTGTGGAATAGACACCTGCTAGAATGCGGTTTTAACCAATCAGCACTCAGGATTAGACCCACCCATTGTATAACTATGCAATATGCACCCAACCAGAACTGAAAGCAGAAGAGATCAATTTAAAATGGAGAAGAGGTTCAAAGAAATATGGACATCCTCAATCCTCATACAAGCAGGCTGATTCTCAAGCTCACCGATTCTGAAATCAGACGTGATCTTTGACATCTCCAGCATGAGCTGTGTTCCCAGGTTCTTGGCGTTTTCCAGATCGTCCTTCATGGAGTAGGACAGGTCCATCAGGTAGTAGAGGTCAATGGGGTAATCCTCGGCCCGTTTGAACTTCAGGTTAAAAGACTGGGGTTCACCTGCAGTACACAGACAAATGGGCAAGGTTAAGCCGGGTAACTCTGGCTAACTCTGGCATATTTACATTGATGTGAACACTGAAATCTTGATTCATGTGCACCTTCCCTGTCAAATAAGGTGCTGGCCTTCACATGAAAGAGTATAAGGAACACTCCTTCCAAATAATAATAGCTAAAACACTCAAAGAAAATGGAGGCTACTGTAACTAATCAACATAACAGTGAAAGGCCACGGAGGAACAGCAGGATAAACAAAAAAGACCCCCAGCAACGCTGCGTCAACAATGGTTGTCAAGCAAGATGTTTTGGCTGAAGCAAAGTTAACTAAGAATACATCCCTAATGGCACCCAATTTCTACCCAACCCAAAAGTAGTGCACTAAATAGTGAAACGGGCTCCATTTGGGATGCATCCCAATTAAACATAGCAGTTCCATTTAAGTTTTTACCCGATCTGAGGCTGAGGGTGATTTTTTGTGGCTGGACCTGTGTGATGTCCTCTGCTCTGAGATTCTCTGCTCCCTTGTTGCGGTTGGTCACAGCCTTGTTCTTCAGGGGCCGTTGGCTGCCTTGGGGGTTCTCTACCTTGGTGGAGCTACAACCTCTCTTCCTCAGGGACTCCAGCTCGTCACAGCGGGTCGATGTGGCCTCACCCTGCTTCAGGAACCCCTGGGAGAGAGGAGGTATAAGTATTATGAAACATTGCATTATGGCACTCAGAGGAAATCCACCCAAACTGTAAGGTCCTTATTTTCTGAAAATGTATTTCCTACTCTCCCAAGCAGGTTATAAAGGTTACAAACAATATTGCCTGACACACTAGTGTTTAAAATTCCAAAGAACAGTTTAGATCATTCTTTCAATGATTTGCATACACCTGCAAGTTGTAACGCTGAGTCAGTTAATATTACGGTTGTGTAGCATCAATGCAGTAACAATGTTATTGGCAAATTCATATCCACGTACTGGGTCCATGCACCAGCCACATTTCACTCCCACTTGAATACACTCCCCACAGGATTTAGCAATAGCCTTGATGCACTCGTTCCCTTCTGGAATGGAAAAACAAAGATTGCTTCTTTTCAAACTCATCATAGACTCCTAAAACCTAACCAGGAAATAAGCCAGAGTGTACACATTGTGTAATTTGGAAAACTGTGTGGCTCAGAGAGAACAGTAAATTGAGCCAGAGACAGAATGGAATATTCCGCTGTTCCATAGTTGCATGATGTCTTCACTACTATGCTCAAAGAAATGCTCAAAGAAACATACACTGTAAACCCCAGTTTGATGTCATTACACAACTTTTGAGGAAACCTGTTGCACTTAATATATCTGAGTACAGTTACTTAAAGTGATTTTGAGTGCCTTCGGAAAGAAATCAGACCCCTTGAGTTTTTCTACATTACAGTCTTATTCTAAAATATATATATATTTATATTCTCAGTAGTCTACACACCATGCCCTATAATGACAAAGTGAAAACAGGTTTTTACAATATTTTGCAAATGTATTAAAAATAAAAAACAGAAATACCTTATTTACACAAGTATTCACACCCTTTGCTATGAGACTCGTCATTGAGCTCAGGTGCATCCTGTTTCTATTGATCATCTTTGAGATGTTTCTACAACATCATTGAAATCTACCTGTGGTAAATTCAATTGATTGGACATGTTTGGAAAGGCACACACCTGTCTATATATGGTCCCACAGTTGAAAGTGCATGTCAGAACAAAAACCAAGCCATGAGATCAAAGGAATTGTCCGTAGAGCTCAGAGACAGGATTGTGTCGAGGCACAGATCTGGGGAAGGGTATCAAAACATTTCTGCAGCATTCAAGATCCCCAAGAACACTGTGATCTCCATCATTCTTAAATGCAAGAAGATTGGAACCACAAGCTTCCCACAATAAGTTGGGTGAATTTTGGCCCATTCCTCCTGACAGAGCAGGTGTAACCGAGTCAGGTTTGTAGGCCTCCTTGCTTGCACACACTTTTTCAGTTCTGCCCACACATTTTCTATATGATTGAGGTCAGGGCTTTGTGATGGCCACTCCAATACCTTGACTTTGTTGTCCTTAAGCCATTTTGCCACAACTTTGGAAGTATGATTGGCGTCATTGTCCATTTGAAAGACCCATTTGCGACCAAGCTTTAACTTCCTGACTGATGTCTTGAGATGTTGCTTCAATATATCCACATAATTTTCCTGCCTCATGATGCCATCTATTTTGTGAAGTGCACCAGTCCCTCATGCAGCAAAACATCCACACAACATGATATTGCCACTCCCGTGCTTCACGGTTGGGATGGTGTTCTTCGGCTTGCAAGCTTCCCCCTTTTTCCTCCAAACATAATGATGGACATTATAGCCAAACAGTTCTATTTTTGTTTCATCAGACCAGAGGACATTTCTCCAGTTGCAAACCATAGTCTGGCTTGTTTATGGTGGTTTTGGAGCACTGGCTTCTTACTTGCTGAGTGGCCTTTCAGGTTATGTCGATATAGGACTCGTTTTACTGTGGATATAGATACTTTTGTACCTGTTTCCTCCAGCATCTTCACAAGGTCCTTTACTGTTGTTCTGGGATTGATTAGCACTTTTCGCACCACAGTACGTTCATCTCTAGGAGACACAACGCATCTCCTTCCTGAGCGGTATGAAGGCTGCGTGGTCCCATGGTGTTAATACTTGTGTACTATTGTTTGTACAGATGAACGTGGTACCTTCAGGCATTTGGAAATTGCTCCCAAGGATGAACCAGACTTGTTGAGGTCTACAATTGTTTTTCTGAGGTCTTGGCTATTTCTTTTGATTTTCCCATGTCAAGCAAAGAGACACTGCGTTTGAAGGTAGGCCTGGAAAAACATCCACAGGTACACCTCCAATTGATTCAAATGTTGTCAGTTAGCTTATCAGAAGCTTCTAAAATCATGACATCAATTTCTGGAATTTCCCAAGCTGTTTAAAGGCACAGTCAACTTAGTGCATGTATACTTCTGACCCACTGGAATTGTGATACAGTGAATTATAAGTGAAATAATCTGTTTGTAAACAATTGTTGGAAAAATGACTTGTGTCATGCACAAAGTAGATGTCCTAACCGACTTCCAAAAACTATAGTTTGTTAACAAGAAATTTGTGGAGTGGTTAAAAAACGAGTTTTAATGACTCTAACTTAAGTGTATGTAAACTTCCGACTTCAACTGTATATGTGGGTATGTGGATGTATATGCATAAATATATTTACCCCAAAAATATATGGGGGATTGGAAATTATGCAGACAATTACATTGATGGAAACTACAATCTATCTGCAATATTAAAGCTGATCTAACGCCTAAAAAAAAAAAGAGTACGAGGTAAAGGGCCTGAATACTTAAATGTGATATTTCAGTTATGTTTTTAAATAAATTTGCTAAAATGTAAAAAAAAAAAAGAAAAAGTTTTTTGCTTTGTCATTATCGGGTATTGTGTGTAGATTAATTAAGAAAAATATCTATTTAATACATTTTAGAATAAGGCTGTAATGTGACAAAACATGGAAAAAGTCAAGGGGACTGAATACTTTCCGAATGCACTGTACATGCAAAAACACACATACATATATTTTTTTATCTACCTGCAGTAGATTTTGTTATCATAAATAAAAACGTTTAGTTGATGTGACTTCTCATTGTCCCCCACGATGAAATCGGGAAGGGAGCTGTGGATCTGTAACACATCAGACAGCACTGGCCCGATTTTGATGAAACTTTGGTGGATGACGTGTCTAGCCACAGAGCTACGGCATCTAGAAAGTTACACTGATTGGCCTAAACCGGGAGCTATAGTAATTAACTGAAATGCGTTAGTCACACACAATCTCAATTTGCTCAAAGTGGGGTGCTGTATCATTCATGGGGGATGACACGTTTACTGTTGCCTTGTTTAGTTGAGTCAGGACAACTTAAACATTTTCAAGAAATAATGACTTTTCATTGACTTTGAGATCAACTTACTTGAAGTATTTGAGTAAAAATGTATTGGGGTTTACAGTGTAGGTGGAGCTGCTTCTTCTGGCTAATGACATCATTACATTACAGCAGCATGCTCAGTTGGGGTCGGCTCACCCTTACGGGACATCAGGCAGTTAATCACTATTCTGTACATTTATGATGCGGTTTAGTAGAAATATATTATGATTAGATGATGTACTGTGTAGTCAGTGTACAGATACAGAATACTGGTGTTACTGTTGAGGGTTGATTTGGTCTAACAAGGTGGAAGTTACAGTAAGTAAATCAGAAACTTGAGATAAGATGGAGAATAATCTTACCTTGCTGAGCACTGCTGTAACAAATGAATCCTAACAACGTTGAAATCAGAAGTAGTTTCAGGTCCATCTGAAAAAAATAAAATGTGTGGGGATACAGTAAAGATGGAGGTGAATACTGTGTTTTTGTTTACATTTCTTGTACCATAGAAGACAGACATTGTGGATGTATTTACATATGTAGTACCATAGAATCCATTAGGCATGGTGACCTATTGAATACATTCCTCCTTCCCTTGACAAAAAGGACCAGTTAACTGATATAGCCTTAGGGCTTAGAGTTCTTCCTGGTCAGGTGGTCACATGGTCTGGACGCCTATATATTATAGATATAATCAGTAACTTTATTAACTCATGACATGGGCCATTACTCTCCTTATGGTCCCATGTAAGCTGTGGTTCTCTAATGGTCCGTTTAGCCAGGGAAGTCAGAGTGTATTTAGTCTCCCTGTCGTTAAGGAGGGTTGACTGAGTGTAAAACGGAGAATGATTCATTGACCTGAGTCATCAAAGGTTGTGTGTGTGTACCGGATGGGGATCGATATACATTGCAGGAAGACTTTTGACCCTATAGAGCCTAGCTCGGCTATTTACAGGAGGGAGGTAGGAAGGGAAGGAGGGAGGGTGATGGAGAAGGAGGTAATGAGAGAGAGAGAGAGAGAGAGAGAGAGAGAGAGAGAGAGAGAGAGAGAGAGAGAGAGAGAGGGGGGGGGGGGGGGGACTGCAGGCTAGTGAAGGAAGAAGAATGCCATGTGAGAGGTTGTTTTATTGAATTAGCTCCTGACTGTTATCCTGTGACACACTGAGAATAGCAGACCTCCCTGCCATCAGATAGTTTATTACCTCCCATTATAACCAGGCTGTTTACAGCCTAGAGAGAAATCAGCGTCAATGTTTAGTGGTACAGCTTAAACAGAAGACATGGGGGGAGGGGAGGGGACAATGCTACTACGCTAATGGAGAAGAGATAAGCACAGCATCCATGACACAGTCCCTTAAG
This sequence comes from Oncorhynchus mykiss, assembly GCF_013265735.2. NCBI lineage: Eukaryota > Metazoa > Chordata > Actinopteri > Salmoniformes > Salmonidae > Oncorhynchus > Oncorhynchus mykiss. The sequence goes on along the minus strand of NC_048575.1, from coordinate 26,722,491 downwards.
GTGGAGAAGGGGTTTGAGAGTGCACCAATGTGGAGAATTTACTAGAAACTTCCTGTCTCAGTACGACATACCAACCCTAGCGAGTTGAGTAGAGACTCATCCTAATTGGCATCCTATTCCTTTGGGATGCAGACTTCAGCTGGTAGCCTACAGGACAATCCTCTACATTGTCTCTCTACTGAGGCCATCCATCCAACACAGAACTGTTAATCACCAGCATGCTGTCCTAACATCAATGCACATGGTTAACATTAAGGATAGAAGGGCTAGTGATGAGGAAGCTCAAGAGGAATTCTCCCCCATTTTACAGTGGTGGGAAGATGTCAAATTACCAAAATATATACCCCTGGCCTGTCAATGACAGCTAACACTACACAGTTACTGCCCTGAGGGTGCTGTGCACGTCTGAATGTTGTCGCTTGTATGAGTATGTTTTGTAAAACAATTTTTGTAAGAAAGAGTGCTGGTGCATTCTCAGCACAGTACATGTTGAGAAAAAAGTTCTGTCAGTTAGTACTGTATGGTGTTGAGTGAAGCATTCCTTGTTACCTAGTGTGTGTGTGTGTGTGTGTGTGTGTGTGTGTGTGTGTGTGTGTGTGTGTGTGTGTGTGTGTGTGTCCCATCATGTTCTATATAGAGCCTAGCAGGACAGACAGCCAGTCTTCAACTCCCAGATTAGATCAGATGGACTAGGGCCTCTGACTGACTGACTGACGGCCTATAATTCAGTTATTGATGAGTTGTTGACAAAACAAATTGTAAGGGGTGCGTACTGGCGGCAGAAAAGTCAGACGCAGGAGAGAAAAAACTGTGTTTCCAACGGTGCAGTTTAATAATAAAAAAACATCGAAAACCAGAACAATCAATGAATGGGTCCAAAACCCGACGCACACCAGACATAACGTGCACAAGCACTACAATAAACAATACCGGACAAGGACATGGGGGGAACAGAGGTTTAAATACACAACATGTAATGAATGGAATTGGAACCAGGTGTGTGGGAAGACAAGACAAAACAAATGGAAAATGAAAGGTGGATCGGCGATGGCTAGAAGACCGGTGACATTGACCGCACAACGTCGCCCAATCAAGGAGAGGGACCGACTTCGGAGGAAGTCGTGACACAAATGTCTTAGAGGAAGAGATTAAGGCAGCCTTTTGCTTTCGCTAAAACCTTCTGCAAAGTAGTTGAATTTCACACAACAGCGATTTGTACAAACGGCCCTGCAAACCCTTTGTCCCAGATAGAATAAACATCTGTGATCTCTGGACAGAACCAAAACCACAGCCTCTGTTGGCCCAGCACAGAGTTCCAGGGAACCATTATGTCTGAAACTATGCCTGTAAAATGCCAGCGAGGGGTCAAGTTAGAAAAACAAAAGGGCTGCTTCTATTCTATGAAGATTAGCAGCTGGTGACAGGAATGTTCTTCAAGTCCTCCACTGTCAGAGGGAATGGGACTAGTGGACAGAACGATATGTAGACCAACACACTGGTACTGTCTAACCCCTATCGAAGACACATTATTGCTTTTAAGGAGTTGCATCTTAAACTCCATTAGTAACTTAACTTAAGAATCAGTTTCGTATACCAATAAAGCTGTAAAGGTTAAGAACTTTCATGAAAGACAGTTTGAAAGATATGGCAAATAGAAATCAAACCAGATGGACATCAGAAATAGATGGTAGAGGTTGAGGATAGAGGAAGGACAGGAGTAAAAACAAATAGAATAGAACTGCAGTAAAATAGACTGTGTCCATAAAATGTATTTAGTATGTATAAGCTGGAAATACGGGCCTAAGCATTGTTGTTCACTACTTTTCTCCAAATGGGGTTGGGTTGGAGGGTAATATTTTTTGAAAGTTTTGTATTAGTATATGTACGTTTTGTAGGTGTAAATGTATGTATTTGTGTGTATATATACACTACCATTCAAGATTCTGAGGTCACTTTGAAATTCCCTCGTTTTTGAAAGAAAAGCACATTTTTTGTCCATTAAAATGTCATCAAATTGATCAGAAATACAGTGTAGACATTGTTAATGTTGTAAATGACTATTGTAGCTGGAAATGGCAGATTTTTTTATGGAATATCTACATAGGCGTACAGAGGCCAATAATCAGCAACAATCCCTCCTGTGTTCCAATGGCACGTTGTGTTAGCTAATCCAAGTTTATCATTTTAAAAGGCTAATTGATTTTAAGAAAACCATTTTGCAAATATGTTAGGGCAGCTGAAAACTGTTGTTCTGTTTAAATAAGCAATAAAACTGGCCTTCTTTAGACTAGTTGAGTATCTGGAGCATCAGCATTTGTGGGTTCGATTACAGGCTCAAAATGGCCAGAAACAAATAACTTTTTTCTGAAACTCGTCAGTTTATTCTTGTTCTGAGAAATGAAGACTATTCCATGCGAGAAATTGCCAAGAAATTGAAGATATCGTACAACGCTGTGTACTACTCCCTTCACAGAACTGCGCAAACTGGCTCTAACCAGAATAGAAAGAGGAGAGGGAGGCCCCGGTGCACAACTAAGCAAGAGGACAAGTACATTAGAGTGTCTAGTTTGAGAAACAGACGCCTCACAAGTCCTCAAGTCCTCTAAATAGTTCAACATTCACAAGGCCGCAGGGCCAGACGGATTTCCAGGACTTGTACTGTGAGCATGCGCTGACCAACTGGCAAGTGTCTTCACTGACATTTTCAACCTCTCCCTGTCCGAGTCTGTAATACCAACATGTTTTAAGCAGACCACCATAACGACAACCGACCCGTAGCACTCACGTCTGTAGCCATGAAGTGCTTCGAAAGGCTGGTCATGGCTCACATCAACACCATTATCCCAGAAACCCTAGACCCACTCCAATTTGACTACAGCCCCAACAGATCCACAGATGATGTCATCTCTATTGCACTCCACACCACCCTTTCCCACCTGGACAAAAGGAACACCTATGTGAGAATGCTATTCATTGACTACAGCTCAGCGTTCAACACCATAGTGACTTCAAAGCTCATCAATATGCTAAGAACCCTAGGACTAAACACCTCCCTCTGCAGCTGGATCGTGGACTTTCTGATGGGCCGCCCCCAGGTGGTAAGGGTAAGTAACAACACATCCGCCACGCTGATCCTCAACACAGGGGCCCCTCAGGGGTGCGTGCTCAGTCCCCTCCTGTACTCGGTACCAGAGCGCCAAGTCTAGGTCCAAGAGGCTTCTAAACAGTTTCTACTCCCTATAAGACTCCTGAACACCTAATCAAATGGCTACCAATACTAAAATTCGATTTGATTTGAGAGGGAGGGAGAGAGGCTGTGTTGTTCTTTGGGACACACCTAGCCCTGATGTTATCTTTAGGTCATGACGCCAACACATATCATCAAGACGTTTACTCCCCCCCCCCCCCCCCCCCCACACACACAAACCTCTCCCTCAAGGATCAATACCACCACACATTAGATAACGTGATGATGACCATAAACAGAAGCAGCTGCATGTCTTTAGTCCATAGCATCCTTATTGTCAATTTGACAGAGACCAACTTGTATAAGATTCTAAGAAGCTGATTTCTTCATACCTCAAACGTGAACAATTATAGTGTATATTATCTATTATAGATCTGTGGCCCTAGAGTTGAGCCCACTGTAGGGTCTCAAGCAAGGTAACCTAGGCAATGCATGTACAAAAACGTCCAACATCAACATTACAGGAAACATGACAATTACATGTTTGTTGTTGAATAGGAAAAATAACGCAAAATTGTCAGATTAAATGAAGTTCGGGAACACTATTTAACAACAATATCTTGTCCCAAACAATATTTATCTGTATTAGTGATTATGAACACTCAACCTTTCCATCAACGCTCAAAAAGAAGACAGATTGAGATCCATCTGGAACAAATATTCCCTCTCCTCTCCACTCAAAATATTTATTCTGGTCCACGTTCGAAGACTGCCAAGATCCTACTGTCTCTGTCTGTGAAAAACTAGAAATCTGGATAAGGGACAGTTAGAAATGTACTGGGGTGGGCGTGTCCAAAATAAGGGAGGGTTGCCTAACTTTTTTTGGCTTTGGGGAGGGTTGTGTGTTTTTTTTATTGGGCACAGTGTTTTTTCCCTTGATTTACATTTGCTCTTTTGCAGGCCTTCTACTATACATTCTCTTCCATCCTAACCAAATTTCCCCACCTGTTTGAATGCACTTGCCCCTATATCAAGGTGTTTTGGTACTTCCCTGGTGCACTACACTTTTCCGTATGCTAACTTTTGGTCCAACGCTCTAACCGCTAGGCAATCTGCCGCCCTAACACAATAGTGGTTGGTGGATCATTTTTTCAGATCCGCAATAGGCTAACTAGCAATCATACCACACATAAAATAGCGTTGGAACCGCTTTTGTGCGCAAATATTGATATAATAACCATCATATCGAATATCGAAGTAAACTTGAAGTCACACGATGATATGTTGTGTTATGATGAACTTCACAGGGTGGTGAAAGTGCATGGTGATGATGTTCCTTTCAATAAATATCGAGGGTCTTATTCTGGTGACATGATGATTGATGCTTTAACAAGTAAAATTTGAACTTTTGTCCATAATAATCTCATGTAGGCATTTACCCTTACTGTATCTGTGAGCTGTTGGCTAGAGGGCACGTGCCATTACCAGAGTGGGCACATTCTCTATACCGACGCAACATTTTCAATGACAAAACAATTAGTAGGCCTAGACTTGAAAATGCGATGGAAACCTGTAATGGTCCTATGTGTAGCTGGTGTAGGGAGTCAGGCGCAGGACAGTAGATATGAGTAATCAAAGTACTTTACTCAAAAAATTAAAAATATATAAGGCAACAATGATAGCCCACAATCACGGACCGAATTACAAAAAACAATCACTCACAAAATAAACATGGGAACAGATGGTTAAATAATAAACAAGTCATTTGGTTGAGTGAAGCCAGGTGTGTAAAGACACAAGACAAAACAAATGGAAAATGAAAAGTGGATCGCCGCCCGAACAAGGAGAGGGACCGACTTCGGGAGAAGTGCACTTATTGTTTTTATGCAGATTTTACAATATTAACATGAACATCTATCGCCAATAGCTAAAGACACCCTCAAGACTCTGGCAAGTGTGCTAGTCCAGTGTCACTTTGATTATGGCTGCACATCATGGTTCACCAGCAGCCCCAAACGTCTAAAGAATAAGCTGCGGACCAGCCAAAACAAGCTTGTGTCACGATCGTCAAAATAACATTCGGACCAAGGCGCAGCGTGATATGGGTTCCACATATTTATTGACGTGAAAGGCACAAAACAATAAAAAGCAAACGATACGTGACGCTATGGAGTGCTCACCGGCAACTACACATAAACAAGACCCCACAAAACACAGTGGGGGAATGGCTGCCTAAATATGATCCCCAATCAGAGACAACGCTAAACAGTTGCCTCTGATTGGGAACCATACCAGGCCAACATAGAAATAAAACAACCTAGATTACCCACCCTAGTCACACCCCGACCTAACCAAAATAGAGAATAAAAAGGCTCTCTATGGTCAGGGCGTGACAGCTTGTAAGAATTGTACGTAAACTTCCCCCTCATACTCATCTGGAGGTTGAGCGTTTTAAGCAGCTAGGCTGGCTATCTATGGGGAAAAAAAGGAACCTATCCAACTATTTTACATTTCTTAAAGATGTCCACCAGCATAACACCAGAGCCAGAGACTCTAATATTCTCTGTTTTAAATATGAGAATCTATCTGGTATGAACACATTTTTATATATCTTGGCGCTGTTGAGTGGAACAAACTACCACAGCAACTCAAAGCCAAACATAACCACTTTTAAAAAGAATGTCAAAAGCTGGCTAATGTGTGAACAGTGGAACCTATTTTTGTCTGTATCTCTGTATCTGTATGACTGTATGTAAAGAAAATAGGGACCACAATGGAAATAAGTCTCCGGCTTTATTGTGCAATCCCGGTCACTTTTAAAAGTCTTCGTGCCGTGTGAATCCGTTTTTTTTTTTTAAACTGACAAATGTAATCAATTATTCAATCCAAACTGTGCAGCGGACATTTGATGAATGGAAAGAGACATCTGTTACAAAACACCAGAAAGATGAATGACATTCAGGGATTGTCAAGCCAAGCCTTCGATAGTGGGTAGGCCTACAAGGTAGGGAGGGAAGTATTTTCTGTCTGTCTTCTATTTATTGTGGTGTTGAAAACGCAAACCATGATATTGAAGGGCCCAAAGTTGGTATGCTTAGTTTATTGGATGTGGGGTGAATTGGCACATAAACCTGTTGTTGGAAAATTCATTAAATATATTTTATATAATTATAAATATGACATCAAAATGTTGAAAATCTGATTTCCCCCTAGCTGATCATTGTCTGCAGCCAGCTCTGATCGTAGTGTAGGTCTAATGAAACCAAAAGTGTGCAACTGCAGCCCTCGAGCATCCCATTGGTTCCTGCATGAACCCCCACCTCACCTCGAGCACACCATTGGTTTGTGCATGAAGGACCCCGAGCATGTCATCTTCATGCATGCACCTCTGCCCCCTGCCTATATACTGGAGTCATAGTTTAGAAAATGGACAAATAGAAGTATAAAGAGGGGTTCCTGCAGATGCAGGAATGTCCATATGCAGGAACGCCCCAAATTGCGCGCTGCAGTTGCACCCTTCTCAATGAAACAGGCAGGGAGAGTGAGCTCGTCCGTGATGGTCAGCAAACCCTCAACCTTATGGCCTGTGCCATTGCGTGGCATCTACGGTGCCATAAAAGCATACTGAAGTAGCAAAGTCGATATCCACGTTTATAAACACAGGGTCGCTACAGTAATTGTTATTTGTGGTCGTAAACATTATTTTGAGTGAAAGATGCACTATGCAGAAATCGCTTCGCCATTTCTTATTTGCAAAAATTCTAATAGTTTTCCTAATTTCTGCTAGTGACAAAACAAGTAAGTATAGTGTACAGAAAAAGATGTACCATGTAAACCGCTGTGAAATATAATTTTACATAACCAAAAATATTGTATTTCCAGTAGGTAAAAAGTAAAAGACGCTAAAAGACACTTAAGAATGGGAAGCATAGAAATAGCTATCTTAGGACAGATATACCGCTTCTTACACTTGCTTTCAAAGAGAATGACAGATTTATAACACGCATTTCTATGTGAATTTTGTTGGGTCGCAAAATAAATGACACATTGCAGCTTTAATTGTGTGCGTGTGTTTTTTTGTTTTGTTTTACATTAGAATGGGAGTGTTACATTGGGTGGTAAGCGAGGAAGAGGCCTTCACCGGTCCGAAATTGACCTGGGGCTTTCCCATCCGGAGCTAATATGCATAAATAGATGTTTTAAATATAGAGACCCGTTCCGAACGGATATAGCCGTTCCGTATAGACCTGGCTGGACCAAGTCCGATCCGAGTGAGGGAAGCTGCAGAAAGGTTATTTTTTTTTAGATAGACTACTTTATTAACCATAGCTGATCAAGCGCGAAAGAGAAGAGGTAGAACGTGGCGACGCTCTAGCAGGGCCGTGCTGTGTGTGTAGGCTACTACTGTGACTATCATCCAATATGATTACATAGTACCTGTCATGACTGCATCAAACTGGGAGAAGCTAGTTAATTGAGGCTACTCCAGAATATTAAGTAGAAGTCTACCTGTTGGCTCTTGGTCGTTGTAGCCTATCCTCCTCCTTTAACTTTTAATTCCATCTTCCATTGATGAGATATCTCCTAACTTTTGCCACACACGGCGGCGTAGCCTATTGCCGCTCTCAGCAATGCGCATTCTGAATATTTTCGGTGTTCCGGCTCGTTTGGCTTCGTTTACGTAAAAGAGCTAGCTCATTTGGCTCCCAAACAGCTCTTCCTTCAAAATGCTTAACAGCTCTTCTCTCAAAATGCTTAAGAATCGACCTAGAACCTTGACAACCATTTTTAAGCCCCAATGTAAAGCTAAAAAGGCTACCATTATGTCAGATTGTGAAATGCATGCTCAAATGCATATTTACCTGGCCAAATGATTAAATGGCATGCACATTTCTTTTACGCACAGAAAGAAATCACTGTGGACCAGATTGGTGCGCTCTCCCTGTTGTCTATTGTTTCTGCGGAGGATTCACCCTCTTTAGATCATTATTTTGTTTAGAGCTTAATAAGCAGCACGCAAAAAAAATGAACGGTTCTTTCACCAATGCGATTCGGTTCTGACGTTCACCAAAAATATAATTTCAAAAAGAGTCACCCATCACTTTTCTCTCTCTCTACTGCAGCAGTCAAGTTCGGATCTGTACGGGTCCTTCCGGAGAAGTTGGTTAAAATGACATATACCCAATCATATTAGATCAGACCCTTGACAATATTTGTCATTCTGGATCTGGACCCGCTCGGGTCCCGGGGATTCGGGTACAGGTGGATCCATGAAGACCTCTAGAAGGGGGTGTTTTCATGACATGAGTTATACCAGTCCCTTCAGTAGAAGTCGAACTGTCATTGAGATATTCATCATCCAAGTCCTTCACTCATGTGGAAAATGCATAGACGTATTGGAGAGTAATCAAGAACGGATGAAAAACAGGATTCATACAATTATATTTACCTTATCGGCGTGATTTATTTCCGAGGCAACATACATACAGTAAACGTATCCTCTTCAGAATCCCCGTCGTGATCCGCTACCCAGCGTAGACACCGCAACAATTGTCTTGTTGGCAACGGGAGCTACTTTCTCCTCCTGCGAAAAGTCACAGTCAATTCACTACTCATCCGCAGGTCATTCCTTATTCAGTTACTCCATTGAGAAAGAGAAAAATACAGTCTACGATTTAGTTGTATACAAGTGTTGGCGTATTTAATTAATATATATATATATATATATATATATATATATATATACGCCAACACTATATATATATATATATATCACTTTTAAAAATCTTTGTACTGTATGTATAGTTGTACTGTGTGTACATATACCAGGTTACCTTTAGTCTGAAGGTAACCTGGTACTTACCGAAAAATGAATGGAAGTGGATAAGGCATGCAAAAGGTATAGGGGTAATTCACTCGTAAAAAAAAAAAAATGTCTAGAAGAAAAAAAAAGAAAAGATTTTTACATTTCCTTAGATCGCTCAGATATAGGACAGACACTTCAAAAGATACTTACTTTTGATTTAAATTTAGACTATCTGTTTTTCCATGAATTAATCTGTTATTCAATGCGTTTCTATTGGCTAATATCAGTAAGGCCAAATTCAATGTTTCATCAAATTGTTTTTTTAATATATATTTTTTTATAACTACAGGGATTCAAAATCAAATAGCTAATTATCCTTGATATGACCATCTTAAAACAATTCCATATGTTAGCTTAGTAGAAACCCAGCCTCGAGCCTTTAGACTCTAAGGGGATACAATACGCATTTCTCTAGTAAAAAGACAGTTGCTGCTGATAACTGCCGATTTCGTCACTAATTGTAAGTTGCTCTAGATAAGAGTGTCTGTTAAAAGACTAAAATGTAGAATGTAAATATACATGAGTTACATATAGTCCTAATAAGACAGAAGGACACTTTCTCCAGTTAGACAGTTGTGAATTGAAGGAAAGTTGACAGGTGTACAGTGCACTGTTGGGATGCTTTGCAGACACCCTGGACCCAAACTGCTACAGACCTATATCCATCCTGCCCTGCCTATCTAAGGTCTTCGAAAGCCTAGTCAACAAACAGATCACTGACCATCTCGAATCTCACCGCACCTTCTCCGCTGAGCAATCTGGTTTCCGAGCTGGTCACGGGTGCACCTCAGCCACGCTCAAGGTCCTAAACGATATCATAACCGCCATTGATAAAAGACAGTACTGTGCAGCCGTCTTCATCGACCTGGCCAAGGCTTTTGACTCTGTCAATCACCATATTCTTATCGGCAGACTCAGTAGCCTCGGTTTTTCTAATGACTGCCTTGCCTGGTTCATCAACTACTTTGCAGACAGAGTTCAGTGTGTCAAATCGGAGGGCATGTTGTCCGGTCCTCTGGCAGTCTCTATGGGGGTGCCACAGGGTTCAATTCTCGGGCCGACTCTTTTCTCTGTATATATCAATGATGTTGCTCTTGCTGCGGTCGATTCCCTGATCCACCTCTACGCAGACGACACCATTCTGTATACTTCTGGCCCTTCCTTGGACACTGTGCTATCTAACCTCCAAACGAGCTTCAATGGCATACAACACTCCTTCCGTGGCCTCCAACTGCTCTTAAACGCTAGTAAAACAAAATGCATGCTTTTCAACCGTTCGCTGCCTGCACCCGCACGCCCGACTAGCATCACCACCCTGGATGGTTCCGACCTAGAATATGTGGACATCTATAAGTACCTAGGTGTCTGGCTAGACTGTAAACTCTCCTTCCAGACTCATATCAAACATCTCCAATCTAAAATCAAATCTAGAGTGGACTTTCTATTCCGCAACAAAGCCTCCTTCACTCACGCCGCCAAACTTACCCCAGTAAAACTGACTATCCTACCGATCCTCGACTTCGGCGATGTCATCTACAAAATAGCTTCCAATACTCTACTCAGCAAACTGGATGCAGTTTATCACAGTGCCATCCGTTTTGTTACTAAAGCACCTTAAAGCACCCACCACTGTGACCTGTATGCTCTAGTCGGCTGGTCCTCGCTACATATTCGTCGCCAGACCCACTGGCTCCAGGTCATCTACAAGTCCATGCTAGGTAAAGCTCCGCCTTATCTCAGTTCACTGGTCACGATGGCAACACCCACCCATAGCACGCGCTCCAGCAGGTGTATCTCACTGACCATCCCTAAAGCCAACACCTCATTTGGCCGCCTTTCCTTCCAGTTCTCTGCTGCCTGTAACTGGAACGAATTGCAAAAATCACTGAAGTTGGAGACTTTTATCTCCCTCGCCAACTTTAAACATCTGCTATCTGAGCAGCTAACCGATCACTGCAGCTGTACATAGTCCATCGGTAAATAGCCCACCCGATTTACCTACCTCATCCCCATACTGTTTTTATTTATTTACTTTTCTGCTCTTTTGCACACCAGTATCTCTACCTGCACATGACCATTTGATCATTTATCACTCCAGTGTTAATCTGCCAAATTGTAATTATTCGCATACCTCCTCATGCCTTTTGCACACAATGTATATAGACTCTTTTTTCTTTTTTTTCTACTGTGTTATTGACTTGTTTATTGTTTACTCCATGTGTAACTTTGTGTTGTTGTCTGTTCACACTGCTATGCTTTATCTTGGCCAGGTCGCAGTTGTAAATGAGAACTTGTTCTCAACTAGCCTACCTGGTTAAATAATGGTGAAATAAAAAAATAAAACATTTTGGATGAACGTGCAAAGGTAACCTACTTTTTGAAGTGATTTGTTTGATAGTCAGATGAAAACATCCTGAATGGTTGTGTTCATGACACATTAATAAAAGGTAGTTCAATTTTACATGTCTTCACTATAAAACCCATATATTTTTTTGTGGCACCCATAGGACGGGTGGGGTGGGGGGGGGCTCAGACTGGCCTCCGCGCGGAGCCTCAAAATCACATAGTCCGCCCCTGCAAACAACAAAAACATTAGTCCTGGAAGCTTGACTTTTCCTGTTTAATCCCTGGGGTCTATTTCCAGAGGAACGTTGTTATTCATTTTCCCTTTCATTCAGCACTCTCTTCAGGGTCATTACAGTTTCTTCATCACTGCCATATTGTATGTCCTTGGCCCTCTCATGCAGCTACTCCACAGAGCATTTGGTCCACACATGTTGACCTATCCTTCCTGGCTCTTGAATAACCATGATAATAATGAATAACTGTGGAAATGTTCTACTGTACAGCCTTTTAGACACATTAGATAATCATTTATGCAACTCTTTATGAAACTTTATAGAACTACAAGGGGATGAGATTTTATTATTTTTCTGGTCATCAGATTTCCTTGCCTCAAGAACTTTATTAGGTGTTGATTGTATGTCTCTGTCAGTAGGCCTTATGGAACTATCTTCCAAACGAAACAAAGAATAAATAGATAGAAAGGCCAGCGATTGAGCTGGGAAACAGTCTATGCTTGAAGCTATATGGTATGCAGACATGAAGATTCTGGCTCTCATTTCCTTCTTATAGTTTGAGTCTTATCTACATCCCTTTTTATCATATCTCATTTATCACTAGTGCAAATTCACACCTACAGTATATGCACAGATTATTATGAGCTGCAGTTCAGCATTGTGTCATAGTGAATGAATCAAAGGCAAAAATATAATGATATAGTTGTTTAAACATTTTTCCTTTAAACTTACATGTTTTTACTCTGTTGAGTCTCCTTGTGGCCCTTTCAGTCATTGCACAGGGGAACAGCAACATATGCCAAGTTATTGTTGCTTTTTGAAAAGTCCTGATTTAGTTGGTCTATTCTTTAAGCCTACTTTTTGCATAGTAAAAACACAAATGAATACCTGCCATCTTGTCTGGATTTTGAAGCCAAACTACTACAGAGGCAATTGACAATGACCCAGGTCACAATCACATGGAAATCATGAGAAACATATACAGAAAGACATTCAGTAGTCAGACTCAAGCCCCCACAGTGACGTACGTGTTGCTTTTGGCAGTGTGGATCTTAAGGGTCTATCAGAGTAACAAAGGTGTGTATGCACAGCAGTCTTCTAGAATATTGGACCGTTGGCATTCATACTTTTCGAATTGTCAGTGCAGCTCAATCCATTTCTCCAACTTTTAACACATTTATATGAGTAGAGGATGTGTACCGGTAGATTTGTTGGTGTGTAGGCTAATTGTGGGGAGGTGCACGTTCTGCAGATGGTGGTCTCAGAGCTGGTACCAATGTCACAATGGGATGCCGGACTATCGCGTCTCAGTGTCTGGGGACTATGATTTATGCTTAGATGGTTTATCAAGAGCCATATACTCTTACCGGACAGTTTATTAGGGACACCCATCTATACTGAACAAAAATATAAACACAACATGTAAAGTGCTGGTCCCATGTTTCATGAGCTGAAGTAAAAGATCCCTGACATTTTCCATACGCACAAAAAGCTTATTTCTCTAATTTTAGCACAAATTTGTTGACATCCCTGTTAGTGAGCCTTTTGTCTTATGTCAAGATAATCCATCAACCTGACAGGTGTGACATATCAAGAAGCTGATGAAACAGCATGATAATTACACAGGTTCACCTTAAAATGTACAGTTTTGTCACACAACACAATGCCACAGATGTCTCCAGTTTTGAGGGAGCGTGCAATTGGCATGTTGACTGAAGGTATGTCCACCAGAGCTGTTGCCAGAGAGTTGAATGTTAATTTCTCTACCATAAGCTGCATCCAACGTCGTTTTAGAGAATTTGGCAGTATGTCCAACCGGGTGTCAAAAATGTTCCACAGGGATGTTGCTCCATGCCAACGCGATGGCATCAAGCGTTTGCTGCAGATTGGACGGCCATACATTCATGCTACAAACAGCCCGTTCCATCTCATCCCAAAGATCCTCTATTGCAGGGTTTCCCAAACTTTTTATAGTCCCGTACCCCATTAAACATTCAACCTCCAGCTGCGTACCCCCTCTAGCACCAGGGTCAGCGCATTCTCAAATGTTGTAAGCCTGCCACACACACACACTATACAAAACATTTATTAAACATAAGAATAAGTGTGAGTTTTTTTCACAACCCGGCTGGTGGGAAGTGACAAAGAGCTCTTATAGGACCAGGGCACAAATAATAATATAATAATAAGAAATAATTTTGCTCTTTATTTAACCATCTTACATATGAAACCTTATTTGTTCTTTGAAAATTGTGAAAAACTCACCACAGGTTAATGAGAAGGGTGTGCATGAAAGGATGCGCATAACTCTGCATTGTTGGGTTGTATTGGAGAGAGTCTCAGTCTTAAATAATTTCCCACACACAGTCTATGCCTGTATTTAGTTTTCATGCTAGTGAAGGCCGAGAATCCACTCTACATAGGTAAGTGTTTGCAAAGGGCATCAGTGTCTTAACAGCGCGATTTGCAGACACCTGCCTCGGGGACGACCCGGAGGGAGAGGCGCAGGGCGATCCTTCCGGAGACAGTGGAACTCCCGCAGCATTGAAGGGTCCAACACGTCCTCCACCGGGACCCAGCACCTCTCCTCCGGTCCGTACCCCTCCCACTCCACGAGGTACTGAATTCCCCAAGCCCGATGCCTGAAATCCAGTATGGAGTGAACGGAGTACGGCGGGGCTCCCTCGAAGTCCAGAGGGGGCGGAGGAACCTCTCGCACCCCAGACTCCTGAAGCGGGCCAGCCACCACCGGCCTGAGGAGAGACACATGGAACGAGGGGTTAATACGGTAATTATGGGGAAGCTGTAACCTGTAACTAACCTCGTTCAGTCTCCTCAGGACTTTAAATGGCACCACAAACTGCGGGCCCAGCTTCCAGCAGGGCAGTCGGAGGGGCAGGTTTCGTGTCGAGAGCCAGACCCGGTCCCACGGTGCAAACAGTGGGGCCTCACTGCTGTGATGGTCTGCGCTAGTTTTCTGGCGCAGCACGGACCGCTGGAGGTAAACATGGGCGGCGTCCCATGTCTCCTCCGCGTGCCTGAACCAGTTGTCCACCGCAGGAGCCTCCATCTGACTCTGATGCCAAGGCGCCAGAACCGGCTGGTACCCCAGCCCACTGGAATGGGGAGAGCTTAGTGGAGGAGTGACGGAGCGAGTTCTGAGCCATCTCGGCACAGGGAACGAATGCCGCCCACTCCCCCGGCCGGTTCTGGCAATAAGACTGCCGAAACCTACCCACATCCTGGTTCTCTCTCTCCACCTGCACATTACTCTCGGGGTGAAACCCCATAAGGTTGATCGAGACCCCCAGACATTCCATGAACGCCCTCCAGACCCTCAAAGTGAACTGGGGACCTCGATCAGACACCATATCCTCAGGCACCCCGTAGTGCCAGAAGACATGCGTAAACAAGGCCTCCGCAGTCTGCAGGGCCGTAGGGAGACCGGACAGAGGGAGGAGACTGCAGGACTTAGAGAAATGGTCCACAACGACCAGGATCATGGTGTTACCCAGTGAGGGAGGGAGATCGGTAAGAAAATCAATCGACAGGTGCGACCAAGGCCGTTGTGGAACGGGTAAGGGGTGTAGCTTACCTCTGGGCAGGTGCCTAGGAGCCTTACACTGGGCGCACACCGAGCAGGAGGAAACATAAACCCTCACATCCTTAGCCAAGGTGGACCACCAGTACTTCCCACTCAAACAGCGCACTGTCTGACCGATCCCTGGATGACCAGAGGAGGGGGACGTGTGGGCCCAATAGATCAGCCGGCCACGGACAGCCGACGGAACGTACAGACGCCCAGCAGGAAACTGCACGTAACGCCTGCTCAATGTCCGCGTCCAGCTTCCATACTACCGGCGCCACCAGGCAGGAGCCCGGGAATATGGAGGTAGGATCCATGGTCCTCTCCTCTGTGTCATACAGCCGGGACAGTGCGTCTGCTTTCACATTCTGGGAACTTGGTCTGTAATAAAATGTGAAAACAAAACGGGTGAACAACATGGCCCATCTTGACTGACGAGGATTCAGTCTCCTCGCTGCCCGGATGTACTCCAGTCCAGATGAGAAAAGGGTGTTTAGCCCCCTCAAGCCAATGTCTACACGTCTTCAACGCCTTGACGACAGCCAACAGTTCCCAGTCCCACACATCATAGTTTCGCTCCACCAGGCTGAGCTTCTTCGAGAAGGCACAGGGGCGGAGCTTCGGTGGCGTGCCCGAGCGCTGAGAGAGCACGGCTCCTATCCCAGCCTCGGATGTTCCCTGCCTCAGGTGGAAGAGACGTTCACCCATCGCTCTTCCCTCGGGCGGGTGGTCGAAGACGGCCCAGAAGTGGCGGGTGAAATCCTCAAAGTGGTCCAGCGCCGCATCTCCTTCTCCCCACACAGCGTTGGCCCACTCTAGAGCTTTCTCCGAGAGGCACGTTACAAGGGCGGACACCCTCTCATGGCCCGAGGGAGCCGGGTGAACGGTTGCCAGGTGTAAATCCAGCTGCATCTGGAAACCCTGGCAGCGTGCGGCCATCGCCTCGTACTCCCTGGGAAGTGCGAGACGAATCCCACTGGAACAGGGTGCGGAGGGGGTGAGCTTTGGAGACCCCTGTTGGGGGCGAAGGAGGGACTCTCTGTCTCTCCCAGCGATCCATCGTCTGGACGACGTGGTCCATGGCGGCGCCGAGATGGTAAAGCATCGCCGCGTGCTCCTGGACGCGCTCCTCGATCCCGCTAACAGGGGTACGTGCTCCTGCTGACACCATAATTCGGTTGTAGAATTCTGTAACGGAGTGCGTAACTGGCTTCAGGAAGTCAGGCGCAGGAGAGCAGAAATGGGTAGCAAACGGAGCCCTTTATTGAGGCAAACAAAACACGGCACTCAGAAAACAAAACACACACAGGTTACAATAACCCGGTGCAAACCAGCCTGGAGTACACATACATTTACACATAACAATTCCTCACACAGACATGGGGGGAAACAGAGAGTTATGTGCAAGACGAGTAATGAGGGAACGCAAACCAGGTGTGCAGGAAAACAAGACAAAACAAATGGAAAATGAAAGGTTGATCGGCGATCGCTAGAAGACCGTTGACGTCGACCATCGAACTCCGCCCGAACAAGGAGAGGGACCGACCTCGGCGGAAGTCATGACACAGGAAGTATTAAGTCTTCCACAATAGTACGGGGCTTGCTTGTCTTAGCCACTCGGTAGCTCACCATATAAGACTCTTCTAGCCCCTTCTTATTAATGGTGTCTGTTGCTTTTATACATGTCTTACAACTCGAAAGTTGTCTTAATTCTTTCTCAAACGGAATGAGCAGCAGCTACGTTTTGCTACATAAGGACCGTTAGTGGAATTCCCGTAATTCCCGTTAGTGGAATTCCCGGAATTCTCGTTAGTGGAATTCCCGCGAGAGTAATGGTTAATGTGATGTTAGTTATTTGACTTAGTTACCTGTATTTTACGTTGTGTTGTTATTTCGCTGAACAATTTTATTTTTGGCAGTGAAACGAGGCTACTCAGGCGAGAAAAAAAACTGTAGTCCCGTTGGAAAATATAAATAGACTGTTTGAAAATGTGAAGAATATTTTTGTACATTTAAAAAAATATATTATTATTATTATATATATTTTTTAAATGTGAATTACATTTTTATTTGGCTTTCCCCCGACGGCATTGTGCGTACCTCTGGGGGTACGCGTACCCCAGTCTGGGAATACCTGCTCTATTGGGTTGAGGTCTGGGGATTTGCGCAGGCCACTCAAAGTGAACTGCTGTCATGTTCCAGGCAATGTTTTTCCACTCCTCAATTGTCCAGTTTGTGATCGTGTGCCTACTGGAGCCACTTCTTCTTGTTTTTAGCTGAAAGAAGTGGAACCCGGTGTGGTCGTCTGCTGCAATAGCCCATCCGTGTCAAGGATTGACGAGTTGTGCGATTCGAGATGTCGTTCTACACACCACTGTTGGTTGTACGGTGCACTCGCCGTCTTTAACAGAATTTCAGGAAAACAGTGCCACAACAGGTGGAGGCGAAGGAAACTGGGAGACTCTCAATTGCATACTACTCGCCCATTGGATGAGAAAGTCAGAGGTCCCTCCCCTCTGACCTTCTCCTCCGATGGATTTTGAGAAGGAGGCGAGGACAGAGGAGAGAGGATGCGAAGAGAATGCAATTGAGAGTCCCCTTTTGTATACCGTTGTCCTAGCTAGCTAGCTACCGTGTCAACCCTGCCTCTTCTTCTGTGGGGTTTATCGCCAGTTGGCATCCAACGATAAGGTGCATTACCGCCACCTACTGTACTGGAGCGCCCCCGCCTCCCACCTGTGTACGGGAGTCCTAGACCAATAGAAGTATCAAGCGGGGTTCCTGCAGATGAAGGAATGCCCCGAAATGCAGGCTGCAATTGCACCGTTATCGAAAATTTGGGGCTCATATTTTGGAAACATAGTTTTAATATTTTATTTTACTACGCCTGCTTTTTGCTGACTGCAAGACAAGGCAAAAATGCTGATCGCTGATGGACACACGCATGTAACATCTGAGCAGTGGAGCGTGACCACGATGTGGTTGTCTGAAATACCTATCCAGGCGTTGTAAGATCTGGCATGTGTCAGCAACGTCTGAGTATGGGAACATGACCAGTGACTGCATTTGTTTTGTAAAAAGTGGGCAGCCTCCCGTGCATGAGCCCAGACACGGTCAGGTAGAAATATTAATTGGAGAAACAACATGTCATTATGTTTTTGGGCAAATTATATTCCAGAGCTAATTGAAATCAAATGTCTGCTAATTAAACATCAATCTGACAATCCAATTTCTGAAGGCATATGTGGTTGTTGTGGCATAGACTAATAGGTTTGTTGCCAAGTTTTCAATTTGTAATTTTGCAAATAGGCCTTTAAATCAAGTGATTTAGAATGGTAGTAAGACGTGTTCTGTTGTAACAACTTTACAGGGTTGCAATAGCCGTTTGCAACTGTGTGGTTGTTTGGTAATGTAAAACTTTTGAAATGTGTGTGCTTGCTTCACCTGTCTAAAGAATGCATTAGGTATTCGACTGTAATCCATTGTTCAGATACCTGTTGAATTGCATCTGTCCCTCCACACCATCTCAAGCTATTTAAGACATTCAACAATTTTCACGTGTAAAACCCCCTCTTAGTAATCCTAAACCTAACTTGTTCACATGGAGCTGAGTGGCGGACGTATTGGAAAACTGCTGCCCTGTGCAGTGCTGGGTAATTCTGCAATGTGGCTTATAGCCGGACATCTTTATTGAGAGTTCTGCTGGCTTTCTGCAAAGGTTAAGTCTCATCATAAAGTCCTTTTGGGTTTACTGTTGGATTCTGCATTTCTATGGAGTTATAGTGTTTCCACATGCCAGTTGCTGCTTCTAGCAACACTGGTCCATTGCTATAACAATAGCATAGTTCACTAATAGGTCCCAGAAAACAACAGTCCCTGCAAAGCAAGAATGTTTAATAAAATGTCTGCCAGCTGTCTGGGTTCATCGGGTTTGTCATTTGTAGTTTAGGGTGTAATTTACTCCAGGCCTGACAATGTGCCTTTCAAATAATCTATTTGGTGTTCCAACCCTCAGGAGACTAGGAGAAAGGAGTAGGCCACCTGACCAATCTTTGTGTGCTGGCAACCGCAGAAGCTCCTCCAGTGGACTTTACCACCTCCGGTGTCCCAGATTTAGCTGAAACTGCCCACCATTAGCTAGGTGAGGATGTACTCCCATTGGAAGCAAGGTTTAGAGTACCACCAACTGCTGTCCCAGTTCCTGGTCCTGTGGTTGATCGACCTGTCCCTGGTCCTGACTGACAAACAGACCCATTCACCTGTGTCTTGAAGACCTCTAACCCCTCCTAATTGACCAGCAGGTGGCCAGCCATGCCCTTTGGTTACTGAGCTAAGCCCCCCCCCCCCCCACCTCCAGAAGCACCAGTTTAGTATTACACGGGCAGCCAGGGGCCCAATGCCATGCCACTGCGGTGCTAAGTCCCTCTAACTCCACCTACACCCCCCAACCTCTCAGAATTCCTAATGAACAGAATTTCCCTTTTTGATACATGTCCCGTATTTGGAATGGCTGTAGGAAATTCCCACCACTACCCTTGACTGGCTTTCCCCATTACCCAATACCCATCCAGTTCCTGCAGCAGAGGCGGGACTTCCTCCGCACCCTTTACATAGACTCACCTATGGCTAATCAGTGTGGCGGCCCGTGTTGTTAGTTTTATTGCTTTTCAACTTCTCATTTACCTTTTGGATGCGTTATAGTTTGTATGGCTTAATCTTGAATCTTTGATTTGATCACATTTATTATGATTGTTAGCCTAACTGATTGTTGCCATGTGCTCGTTGTACCTAAGTAACTCCTTTACCTTAGGATGTATGTTGTATATATTAATTCATTTACTTACATGCTGTTTCATACAGTATAGTTAAATAAAGGCTAAATTAAAAAATATATACACTACCTTTCAAAAGTTTGGGGTCACTTTGAAATGTCCTTGTTTTTAAAAGAAAAGCACATTTTTTGTCCATTAAAATAACATACAATTTATCAGAAATACAGTGTAGACATTGTTCATGTTGTAAATCTACATAAGCGTACACAGGCCCATTATCAGCAACCATCACTCCTGTGTTCCAATGGCACGTTGTGTTAGCTAATCCAAGTTTATCATTTTAAAAGGCTAATTGATCATTAGAAAACCTTTTTGCAATTATGTTAGCACAACTGAAAACTGTTGTTCTGATTAAAGAAGCAATAAAACTGGCCTTCTTTAGACTAGTTGAGTATCTGGAGCATCAGCATTTGTGGATTTGATTACAGGCTCAGAAACATGGCCAGAAACATGGCCAGAAACAAAGCACTTTCTTCTGAAACTTGTCAGTCTATTCTTGTTCTGAGAAATGAAGGCTATTCCATGAGAGAAATTGACAAGAAACTGAAGATCTCGTATGCTGTGTACTACTCCCTTCACAGAACAGCGCAAACGGTCTCTAACCAGAATAGAAAGGGGAGTGGGAGGCCCCGGTGCACAACTGAGCAAGAGGATAAGTACATTAGAGTGTCTAGTTTGAGAAACAGACACAAGTCCTCAACTGGCAGCTTCATTAAATAGTACCTGCAAAACACCTGTCTCATCGTCAACAGTGAAGAGGTGACTCCGGGATGCTTGCCTTTTAGCAGAGTTGCAAAGAAAAAGCCATGTATCAGACTGGCCAATAAAAATACAAGATTAAGATGGGAAAAAATAACACAGAGACTGGACAGAGGAACTCTGCCTGGAAGGCTAGTATTCCACTGTTAACTTTGAGACTGGTTGAGACTTTTAAAATGATAAACTTGGATTAGCTAACACAACGTGACATTGGAACACAGGAGTGATGGTTGCTGTACGCCTATGTAGATAAAAGAAATCAGCCGTTTCCAGCTACAATAGTCATTTACAACATTAACAATGTCTACACTGTATTTCTGATCAATTTGATGTTCTTTTAATGGACAAAATATGTGCTTTTCTTTCAAAGACATTTCTAAGTGACCCCAATCTTTTGAACAGTAGTGTTCATATTGTAGTCATTATTCTGTTACAGTATATTAGAGTATACTTTTGGGTTTATTTATATTCTAATAGTTTGACTACCATGTATGTTCTTTACCTTGTTTATAGATCAATCATCCAGAACCTTGTACCATATAAGATTTGGCATGGGTCCCCAGATCCTCAAAAAGTTCTACAGCTGCAACATCGAGAGCATCCTGACCGGTTGCATCACCACCTGGTATGGCAACTGCTCGGCATCTGACCGTAAGGGGTTACAGAGGGTAGTGCGTATGGCCCAGTACATAACTGGGGCCAAATTTCCCGCCATCCAGGACCTATATAATAGGCGGTGTCAGAGGAAGGCCCCAAAAAATTGTCAGAAACTCCAGTCACTCAAGTCATAGACTATTTTCTCTGCTACCGCACGGAAAGCGGTAATGGAGCGCCAAGTCTAGGACCAAAAGGCTCCTTAACAGCATCTACCCCCAAACCATAAGACTGATGAAAAATTAATCACATGGCCACCAGACTATTTACATTGACCCCCCCCCTTTGTTTTGTACACTGCTGCTACTCGCTGTTTATTATCTATGCATAGTCACTTCACACCTACCTCCATGTACAAATTACCTCGACTAACATGTACCAAGCACATTGTCTTGGTACCGGTACCTCCTCATTATTGTTATTTTATTGTTACTTTTTATTATTTTTTACTTTAGTTTATTTGGTAAATATTTTCTTTACTCTTTCTTGAACTGTACTGTTGGCTAAGGGCTTGTAAGTAAGCATTTCACAGTAAAGTCTACACTTGTATTAGGGGCATGTGACAAATAAAGTGTGATTTGATATCATCCCTTTCCTTCCTACCATATAAACTGGGAATTGGCCCTTTAACTGTGCCTCTATATCCTCCTGTGTTATCAAAACATCGCTGCAGTAGCCCACACGACCAGCATGTTGACCTCCAAATACAGTCCTACCAACCACAACCAGAACAATACAAATGTTCCGCCCAGTTTTTTTTTAAGGCTTGCTGTTTATTAATCTTTTCCTACAACAGCAAATTACAGAAGCAGTATTGAAAATAAAAGTTTTTTTTTTTTTTTTGGTAAAAAAAATGTGCACAAAATTTGAATGACAGTACAAAACGAAGCTCTAATAATCCAGGTAAATGGGGACATAACTATAGGAATTTTGTATACCTTTTTCAATAATGAAAACATCTCAATTTGTACATTTCTGAATTATATCACAATCTGAAACTATAAAAAAAGAAGAAAATGAACACAGTTTTTTTCAGTTTTAGATTTTCTTTACAAATTAATGCTATAAACACAAACTTCTTAAATATATTTATCAGTGCAACATTGTTTCTTTTTAGTTTCCACCCTACAGTATCCTTTTCTCTAGTTACCAGACTGTGGATACTGTCCTCAAAGCTGAATGCACAAAACAGTAAGCATTGCAAAGTGGGACATCAAACCTGAAATGAACAAAAGCCAAGCTGAGCATGTGTTCACCACGGCACACGACATAGTACACAGATATAGCAGATGTCCTCCTGTTCAACATCATTATGTCTCTGATTGTTGTGGTGTAGAAAATCCAATGGGCCTTTCCAATGGTCAAGTCCTCCTTAGACCTTTACTTCCCCATCCAAAACTCTTTTGGAGCATTGCTAGATCCATCGGTAGGTCTCAAGAGATTTCAGAGTTTACATTGACGCAAGATATGCAACTTCAGCTGAAAAACATGTATAAAAATGAACCATCAAACACTGCAGTTTCTATAGTCAACCCACCTTCCTCTTTTTGAAATTGCCCGGGAGTCCATTCCAGTCAGTGCAACGCAAGAGGTCAATTTCCTGTGAACGTTCATTGAAAAAGGTGTGGATGTGGTTAAAAGGCTGCGGACCGTCCAGTAGTAGTGTGCTGATCACAAACCCCTCCCCAAGTAGAAGAGGTATCCAATCATCCTTTGGTAAAGACAACAGGGCGAGTGACCTGATTCGCCATGCATGATGACATCACTCGACCGCTTAGCTCTGTACCAGCGTCCTTCCCTTATGACATCCGCCCTGACATCGCAACATTTGGCTGCTACACGTTTTATAGACGTAAACCTAGGCCGTAGTGTGTCCAATATGTGACAACACAATACAAACCTATGATCATGATTATGAAAATCTAACCTGTTGTGTGAACATGAAAGCCAGTTGTGAAAGCCTTTCTTCAGTAAGCCCCCATCAGCCTAAATCACTCTAGAGAGGATTTAGACGTTGAATGACAAAGTGCATTCTAAGTTGCAATGTTTTTTTTTGTAGGACAATCCACAGATGCCTGGGAAAGGAGATACCTAGTCCGTTGCACAACTGAATGCATTCCACCAAAATGTGTCTTGCGCATTACAGCCCTCTGAAGGGGGCTGCCTTAATCAACATCCACGGCACACAGTTGTTTTGGGGGGGGGTAAACCGCCTTGCTCAAGGGCAGAAAGGCAGATTTCACCACCTTGCCAGCTCAGGGATTCAAACAAGCAACCTTTTGGTTACTGTCCCAACTCTCTAACCCGCTAGACTACCTGCTACCTATGGAACTAGAGGTGGTCAACTCCACTGGTCAACTCATATAGCTAAAGCAAAGCAAAAGCAATGGTTGTTTTTTTTGGTATGCTGGCAGACAGACATTCCATATATCTTCCTCCACTGCTGCTGTTGATATGAGAGAAGAGGACAGACCCTGTGTGAGGGGAGGAGGATAGGGGTGTGTGGCTGCCATATGTTAATTAGTGTGTTGAAGTTAATAACATGAATACAACTGTTTTGTCTTTTTTGATTTGTGTTTATGATAACTTCTTCGTTGTCCCCTCCGCGGTGTCATGAAGTGGACTGCATCTAGGGAACGGAGATGACATTGGCTGCTCAGTCAGGTTGAACGAGCAAGTCTTCTTTGAACGTGCACTGAACTGTCCTAACAGCAGTCTATCTTCACACAGCACACACAGAGTCTGCTCTCTCTTCCGGGAGAGCAACGAAATGAAACAATACAACCACAGCACTTCACTCTTCACGACAACAGTCACATGATTGTATTTACAACACAACCCATTGAAAAAAGGGATACCGCAGCTTTTTGTTGTTTTTTTACCTTTTACTTTCTTAAAAAAGGGCATTAAAATATATTAAAACTTATATACAATATTATGTGTGTCTGGGACAGAGGGAGAAAAGCGCCATGGAGGGATTGGATTGGATCATGTTTTGCAGACTTGATTATTAGCTATTTTAAAGCCCCTGCTTTAGTTTTCAGATCATTATCATAACGTTGTCAGAACTTAATGGAGGAAAAAACGCCAACTAAGATGTATTAAAGGCACTGTCAGAACCATCTACTGCCAAGGGGCGTGACCGTTACCCTTAACCTCTGATCCGCACCTGTAGACAGAGGCAGAGGGCAGGGGTCATAAGAGGGGGGGAACGCCCTGCTTCTATCCCCCCATGTGGCAGTAGTACCAACAACATTGTCAGTTATGGTTCATTTTGGATTTTGATACTTCTCTTTCAACACAAAAATAACAACTTTGATTTAAAATAATAATAACAAAATGGTTTCTTCCTCCCAGAAAATGATAAATACTTTAAACATTATAATCATTAAATTGGTCTCAACACCAGCATCCGATTGTAAAAATGAATGAAAATCAAATAGAAAAATTAAAATAATCATCTCATCATCTGTACAGTTTTTTTCTCCTGTATTTAATTTTGTACACAGTGTCCCCTACTGGTAGGTTTCTGTTACTGCAGCTCCTGAGAAAAGCAATGGATCAGTCACAACCTCCCATTGGTTCCTGAACCTGGGCCTCCTCCAATGAGAGGCTTCCGGCAGTCCCTTTAGGCCCGGCAACTTATTGAGTCTTGGCTATGCCTACAGGCTTGTGCACTCCCCACACGCACGTCTCACTTCCCCCTCTCTATTCACGCCTCTGTGTATGAGTTCTGTGAATTGAGTTTGTCCTTCTTTAGCTTGACTCCATCCACCAGCTCAAAGTTATAGTTCTCCAGAGCGGATAAGTTCCTGTCAGACATGTGGCCATGTGAGCAGGCACAGTAGAGGACGACCCCACAGATGGCCCCCAGGAAGACCCCTAGGGCGCTCATAGCGATGATGGTGATGAGGATAGGGTCCAGTGTCTTGAGCATGTTACCTGCCCCGCCACTGACACCGTTCAGGATCTCATTGTTCTCCACGATCTCAGGGAAGTCTGTGATGTCCACAACTGCAGGAGAGAATGAGCAGAAGAGGACAACATTCATCTCATATTTGTAGATAGCTGTTGCACATGTTTGGACAAAGCTTTTTTTTTTGTGCTTATTTTTCAACACTAAATCCCTATGCTGTGTGTAACAGATAAGAGAGAGTGAAGAAGAGGTTGAGCAGTGAAATCTGTGGTAATCTCGTAAACGCTTTGTATCAATATGTAATAGGGTGGACTTACGGATTTCATTGAATCTGTCTTCAGGCAGCATGGGCTCTGTAGGAACATCAGGATCTGTTGAGTAAGACAGAGAGACAGTTAGAAAAGTCCTTCCCTCCAGCACAACAGTAGAATAATCATTTCTCTCTTTATTTAACTAGGCAAGTCAGTTAAGAATAAATTCTTATTTTCAATGACGGCCTAGTGGGTTAACTGCCTGTTCAGGGGCAGACAGACTTGTCAGCTCAGGGGTTTGAACTTGCAACCTTCCGGTTACTAGTCCAACGGTCTAACCACTAGGCGACCCTGCCACCCCAACTTAACATGATATAGATGGCCGGTTTCCGGGACACAGATTAAACATAGTCCTGCACAACAACAAAAAAGCACCTTCAAAGGAGAGTCTGCTTTTTAGTCCAGGACTATGTTTCATCTGTGTCTGGGAAACCGGCCCTAAATGTAGAGGCCTGTAGAGACAGGTGTTCTTAGGTCACTGGCTCAAATCCGGCTTGAACGATCAATGTAGCAAAGAAACACACACCCTTGCAGTCAGCCATGTTCAGATTGTCAAGGATCTTGATATCGTCCACAGCGATATCACCCCAGCTCTTCCTCTCCACCAACCCTTCAATCACCACCTGGAAGAAAGAGAGAACAACCGTTTGACAACTTTACAACAACCTCTCAGCAACTCATTTCCCAATGTAAATCACCTCGCTAATCACTAAGTAGCACTAATCAAACTAAACGTGCCCTGCAACTAAAACAGTGTTGAATTTATACATATCAAACGTACATTACATGGTCAAAAGTCAAACATCTCATTCCAAAAATAATGGGCATTAATATGGAGTTGGTCCCCTCTTTGCTGCTGTAACAGCCTTCACTCTGAATCGTCATTGTATGCTGTGGCATTAAGATTTCCCTTCACTGGAACTATGGGGCCTAGCCCGAACCATGAAAAATAGCCCCAGACCATTATTCCTCCTCCACCAAACTTTACAGTTGGAACTATGCACTAGGGCAGGTAGCGTTTTCCTGGCATCCGCCAAACCCAGATTCGTCCGTCGGACTGCCAGATGGTGAAGGGTGATTCATCACTACAGAGAACGCGTTTCCACTGCTCTAGAGTCCAATGACAGCGAGCTTTACATCACTCCAGCCAACACTTGGCATTGTGCATGGTGATCTTCGGCTTGTGTGCTTCTGCTCGGTCATGGAAACACATTTAATGAAACTCCTGCCGAACAGTTCTTGTGCTAACATTACTTCCAGAGGCAATTTGGAACTCGTAGTGAGTGTTGTAACCGAGGACAGATGATTTTTATGCACTACGTGCTTCAGCATTCCCGTTCTGTGAGCTTGTGTGGCCTACCACTTCGTGGTTGAGCAGTTTTTGCTTCTAGATGTTTCCACTTCACAATAACAGCACTTACAGTTGACCGGGGCAGCTCTAGAAGGGCATAATTTTGACCAACTGACTTGTTGGAAAGTGGCATCCTATGACGGTGCCACATTGAAAATCACTGAGCTCTTCAGTAAGGCCATTCTACTGCCAATGTGGTGATTGCATGGCTGTGTGCTTGATTTTATACAGCTGTCAGCAACGAGTGGGGCTGAAAAAGTACTGATTTGAAAGGGTTGTTCACATACTTTTGTATATATAATGTAGTTGTAATGTATATGAGACATACTACATTGATCTGTCCAATCCTATAGATCAGAGACTCTCTCTCCATACCTGATAGGGTTTACTGGAGTGCGGCACCAGCACGCGTCCCTCTCTCCAGCGGTTGCCCTGGTGACCGCTGACGGTCCACAGAAGTATGTCGGCCATGCCATCCACCGTCTCCTTCCTCTGTTTGATGTGTAGCGTGCCGATGTGCGAGCCAAACATGTGGTACCAGAACGAGACGCACAGGTCAGACTGACCGACTGTCACCACCGGACTGACCAGCCTAGCAACCTCCGTTTCCTGGGCGCCCGTCGCTAGTGTGTAGATGAAATTACCAGAACCACCTGGATGGGACATGACAAGGGGAAAGGGCCAATGAGAAAAGGAATATGTGATGTCATCACTCTTCAGCTAAAGGGCAGTGGTGGGAAAACAAATCACCTAGTGGCAAACCTTGACAGTTAGAATACGTGTGACCAGCTTTGTCTTGAAGGACTCAGAAAAATAGATTGTGTGTGATACAATGTGTCAGAAGACTAGGTCAACTGGATATAAATGACTTACACAGTTATCATTAGCTTACGTTGTTGTTGTTGGTGTGTCTGTGTGTCTCTACCTGTGTGGTCCATGTTGAGTCCAGTGTTGATGTGTCTGTGTGTCTGTGCCTGTGTGGTCCATGTTGAGTCCAGTGTTGATGTGTCTGTGTGTCTGTGCCTGTGAGGTCCAGTGTTGATGTGTCTGTGTGTCTGTACCTGTGTGGTCCATGTTGAGTCCAGTGTTGATGTGTCTGTGTGTCTGTGCCTGTGAGGTCCAGTGTTGATGTGTCTGTGTGTCTGTACCTGTGTGGTCCATGTTGAGTCCAGTGTTGATGTGTCTGTGTGTCTGTGCCTGTGAGGTCCAGTGTTGATGTGTCTGTGTGTCTGTACCTGTGTGGTCCATGTTGGGTCCAGTGTTGATGTGTCTGTACCTGTGTGGTCCATGTTGGGTCCAGTGTTGATGTGTCTGTACCTGTGTGGTCCATGTTGGGTCCAGTGTTGATGTGTCTGTGTGTCTGTGCCTGTGTGGTCCATGTTGGGTCCAGTGTTGATGTGTCTGTACCTGTGTGGTCCATGTTGGTTCCAGTGTTGATGTGTCTGTGTGTCTGTGCCTGTGTGGTCCATGTTGGGTCCAGTGTTGATGTGTCTGTGTGTCTGTACCTGTGTGGTCCAGTGTTGATGTGTCTGTGTGTCTGTACCTGTGTGGTCCATGTTGGGTCCAGTGTTGATGTGTCTGTGTGTCTGTACCTGTGTGGTCCATGTTGGGTCCAGTGTTGATGTGTCTGTACCTGTGTGGTCCATGTTGGGTCCAGTGTTGATGTGTCTGTACCTGTGTGGTCCATGTTGGTTCCAGTGTTGATGTGTCTGTGTGTCTGTGCCTGTGTGGTCCATGTTGGATCCAGTGTTGATGTGTCTGTGTGTCTGTACCTGTGTGGTCCATGTTGGGTCCAGTGTTGATGTGTCTGTGTGTCTGTGCCTGTGTGGTCCATGTTGGGTCCAGTGTTGATGTGTCTGTGTGTCTGTACCTGTGTGGTCCATGTTGGGTCCAGTGTTGATGTGTCTGTGTGTCTGTGCCTGTGTGGTCCATGTTGGGTCCAGTGTTGATGTGTCTGTGTGTCTGTACCTGTGTGGTCCATGTTGGGTCCAGTGTTGATGTGTCTGTACCTGTGTGGTCCATGTTGGGTCCAGTGTTGATGTGTCTGTGTGTCTGTGCCTGTGTGGTCCATGTTGGGTCCAGTGTTGATGTGTCTGTGTGTCTGTACCTGTGTGGTCCATGTTGGGTCCAGTGTTGATGTGTCTGTGTGTCTGTACCTGTGTGGTCCATGTTGGGTCCAGTGTTGATGTGTCTGTGTGTCTGTACCTGTGTGGTCCATGTTGAGTCCAGTGTTGATGTGTCTGTGTGTCTGTGCCTGTGAGGTCCAGTGTTGATGTGTCTGTGTGTCTGTACCTGTGTGGTCCATGTTGGGTCCAGTGTTGATGTGTCTGTACCTGTGTGGTCCATGTTGGGTCCAGTGTTGATGTGTCTGTACCTGTGTGGTCCATGTTGGGTCCAGTGTTGATGTGTCTGTGTGTCTGTGCCTGTGTGGTCCATGTTGGGTCCAGTGTTGATGTGTCTGTACCTGTGTGGTCCATGTTGGTTCCAGTGTTGATGTGTCTGTGTGTCTGTGCCTGTGTGGTCCATGTTGGGTCCAGTGTTGATGTGTCTGTGTGTCTGTACCTGTGTGGTCCAGTGTTGATGTGTCTGTGTGTCTGTACCTGTGTGGTCCATGTTGGGTCCAGTGTTGATGTGTCTGTGTGTCTGTACCTGTGTGGTCCATGTTGGGTCCAGTGTTGATGTGTCTGTACCTGTGTGGTCCATGTTGGGTCCAGTGTTGATGTGTCTGTACCTGTGTGGTCCATGTTGGTTCCAGTGTTGATGTGTCTGTGTGTCTGTGCCTGTGTGGTCCATGTTGGATCCAGTGTTGATGTGTCTGTGTGTCTGTACCTGTGTGGTCCATGTTGGGTCCAGTGTTGATGTGTCTGTGTGTCTGTGCCTGTGTGGTCCATGTTGGGTCCAGTGTTGATGTGTCTGTGTGTCTGTACCTGTGTGGTCCATGTTGGGTCCAGTGTTGATGTGTCTGTGTGTCTGTGCCTGTGTGGTCCATGTTGGGTCCAGTGTTGATGTGTCTGTGTGTCTGTGCCTGTGAGGTCCAGTGTTGATGTGTCTGTGTGTCTGTACCTGTGTGGTCCATGTTGAGTCCAGTGTTGATGTGTCTGTGTGTCTGTGCCTGTGAGGTCCAGTGTTGATGTGTCTGTGTGTCTGTACCTGTGTGGTCCATGTTGGGTCCAGTGTTGATGTGTCTGTACCTGTGTGGTCCATGTTGGGTCCAGTGTTGATGTGTCTGTACCTGTGTGGTCCATGTTGGGTCCAGTGTTGATGTGTCTGTGTGTCTGTGCCTGTGTGGTCCATGTTGGGTCCAGTGTTGATGTGTCTGTACCTGTGTGGTCCATGTTGGTTCCAGTGTTGATGTGTCTGTGTGTCTGTGCCTGTGTGGTCCATGTTGGGTCCAGTGTTGATGTGTCTGTGTGTCTGTACCTGTGTGGTCCAGTGTTGATGTGTCTGTGTGTCTGTACCTGTGTGGTCCATGTTGGGTCCAGTGTTGATGTGTCTGTGTGTCTGTACCTGTGTGGTCCATGTTGGGTCCAGTGTTGATGTGTCTGTACCTGTGTGGTCCATGTTGGGTCCAGTGTTGATGTGTCTGTACCTGTGTGGTCCATGTTGGTTCCAGTGTTGATGTGTCTGTGTGTCTGTGCCTGTGTGGTCCATGTTGGATCCAGTGTTGATGTGTCTGTGTGTCTGTACCTGTGTGGTCCATGTTGGGTCCAGTGTTGATGTGTCTGTGTGTCTGTGCCTGTGTGGTCCATGTTGGGTCCAGTGTTGATGTGTCTGTGTGTCTGTACCTGTGTGGTCCATGTTGGGTCCAGTGTTGATGTGTCTGTGTGTCTGTGCCTGTGTGGTCCATGTTGGGTCCAGTGTTGATGTGTCTGTGTGTCTGTACCTGTGTGGTCCATGTTGGGTCCAGTGTTGATGTGTCTGTGTGTCTGTACCTGTGTGGTCCATGTTGGGTCCAGTGTTGATGTGTCTGTGTGTCTGTACCTGTGTGGTCCATGTTGGTTCCAGTGTTGATGTGTCTGTGTGTCTGTGCCTGTGTGGTCCATGTTGGGTCCAGTGTTGATGTGTCTGTGTGTCTGTACCTGTGTGGTCCATGTTGGGTCCAGTGTTGATGTGTCTGTACCTGTGTGGTCCATGTTGGGTCCAGTGTTGATGTGTCTGTGTGTCTGTGCCTGTGTGGTCCATGTTGGGTCCAGTGTTGATGTGTCTGTGTGTCTGTACCTGTGTGGTCCATGTTGGGTCCAGTGTTGATGTGTCTGTGTGTCTGTACCTGTGTGGTCCATGTTGGGTCCAGTGTTGATGTGTCTGTGTGTCTGTACCTGTGTGGTCCATGTTGGGTCCAGTGTTGATGTGTCTGTGTGTCTGTGCCTGTGTGGTCCATGTTGGGTCCAGTGTTGATGTGTCTGTACCTGTGTGGTCCATGTTGGATCCAGTGTTGATGTGTCTGTGTGTCTGTACCTGTGTGGTCCATGTTGGATCCAGTGTTGATGTGTCTGTGTGTCTGTACCTGTGTGGTCCATGTTGGGTCCAGTGTTGATGTGTCTGTGTGTCTGTGCCTGTGTGGTCCATGTTGGGTCCAGTGTTGATGTGTCTGTGTGTCTGTACCTGTGTGGTCCATGTTGGGTCCAGTGTTGATGTGTCTGTACCTGTGTGGTCCATGTTGGGTCCAGTGTTGAGCGTGGGCGTGCCACTGGACTGTATCTGCCATCTGAAGCCGCTGTCCTCTGAGGTCCAACCGCAGAACGAGGGGTCGTTGGCCCAGCCAAAATCACAGGCAAACCACAGGAACGCTGCAGAGCAGGGGACAGATCACAGGTCAGTCTGGCACATAGAGACACACATAAACCTTCTAGATTGTGTAGTAGGCCAGACCACAAACTGGTTGAAATAGACCATTGTATAATCATGACTCAGAGGGGATTTGTGATAACCTGAGGGCTCACTAGATTAGAAACAGCGAATGTTGTGGAGATGATTTATTTGGGTAAATCACTAGAGGGAAGCAGAGAACTGTGAAACTCAAATATCAGAAGAAAGGGCTCTTGAGCTTCATAAAAAAACCTAGGAGACACAGCGAGAGGGAGAGACAATGAGAGGAGGGTAAATCCTGCCAGAATAGGGTGGATGGGGGGTGGGACTTTGCACGGAGATGTTGAATAAATCCAGTTAATGTTCTCCTTTATTAAACAGAGCGCATGAACAGGATATGGGCTCATAAAAAAATATGTACAATGACAATAAGATAGCAGGAGAGAGATGGAGAGAGATGGAGAGAGAGAGAGAGAGAGAGAGAGAGAGAGAGAGAGAGAGAGAGAGAGAGAGAGAGAGAGGGAGAGAGAGAGAGGGAGAGAGAGAGAGAGAGAGATGGAGAGAGATGGAGAGAGAGAGAGAGAGAGAGAGAGAGATGGAGAGAGAGGGAGAGAGAGAGAGAGAGAGAGATGGAGAGAGAGAGAGAGAGAGAGATGGAGAGAGAGGGAGAGAGAGAGAGAGAGAGAGAGAGAGAGAGAGATGGAGAGAGATGGAGAGAGAGAGAGAGAGAGAGAGAGAGAGAGAGAGAGAGGGAGAGAGAGAGAGAGATGGAGAGAGATGGAGAGAGAGAGAGAGAGAGAGAGAGAGAGAGAGAGAGAGAGAGAGAGAGAGAGAGGGAGAGAGGGAGAGAGAGAGAGAGAGAGATGGAGAGAGATGGAGAGAGAGAGAGAGAGAGAGAGAGAGAGAGAGAGAGAGAGAGAGAGAGAGAGAGAGAGGGAGAGAGGGAGAGAGAGAGAGAGAGAGATGGAGAGAGATGGAGAGAGAGAGAGAGAGAGAAAGCAAGTATGTGTGTGTGTGTTCACAGCAGCCTACTGAGGGAGATGACTTTATAATGAGCCCCCCCCCACACACACACACAGAGCTGAAAGGCCTTCTGAGAGTACAGTATGTATGTAAGAGTGGGGCAATGGGGAGCTTCGTTTTGTTATCAAATTGGATAAAGAAAGAGACTTCCAAAGAAGCAGCACAAGGGAGATATGTTAAGGATGTCAGCTCTGCCTCTGAAAGGCTGTATATCGGTGTCTGTGCAAGCGCTAAGGCCCCAGCTCTCCAAAGAATAAAAAATGTGAGCCAATATTCCCTTTAATAATCTCTGGGTTTTAACTAGTTTCTGCAGGCAGCAGAATATATTTACCCATTAAACACAAAGGATGGAA
Organism: Oncorhynchus mykiss; assembly: GCF_013265735.2. Classification (NCBI taxonomy): domain Eukaryota; kingdom Metazoa; phylum Chordata; class Actinopteri; order Salmoniformes; family Salmonidae; genus Oncorhynchus; species Oncorhynchus mykiss. The sequence goes on along the minus strand of NC_048575.1, from coordinate 26,689,268 downwards.
TTCCCATGTGGAACCACATTTCAGGCGCACAGACACATTTTTTTCTGAAGAAATCCTGTTCCCAATTAAGAGGTTTTTGGTTTTTCCATTCTACGGAGGATTGGATCAGGGATAGTGACAAGCTCTCTGTAAGATGAGCAGCCCCACAGTTCACATCTGATGAATAGCAGAGGACAGATAGTCTACTACTGGGAAAAAAAAACGATTTCCACCCACACAACGAATGAACCTCACACACATGGGTTCTAAGCCCCTCACACACGCATACAGTCACACAGACACACGTCTTGTATACAGTACATTGATAATACAATGGGTCCTAACCTGGGATGGTGTCCACATCTGTCATAGCCTCTGGCATTGTGGTTCCACCTGTCAGAACAACACAGTGTTAGCACAGTTAGCCTAGCCGTAGCCTGGGAAATCCCAGACATAGGGCAACCGCACTAGGAACATTGGTTACATTGTGGGAGGCGACCCGTCTGTCTAGAGAGACTAGCCTAGCCGTAACACATAACAGTGTAGCATAGTTAGCCTAGCTGTAAAACATAAAACATAGCATAGTTAGCCTAGCCGTAACACATAACAGTGTAGCATAGTTAGCCTAGCTGTAAAACATAAAACATAGCATAGTTAGCCTAGCCGTAAAACATAGCATAGTTAGCCTAGCTGTAACACATTAAACATAGCATAGTTAGCCTAGCCGTAACACATTAAACATAGCATAGTTAGCCTAGCCGTAACACATTATTCTGGTGCCAAACGGATGCCCCCTTCTTCTATGTCTCTTTACTCCTACCAAACACGTCCACACTCCCTCTTTCACTATATGTAGGGCCAGGAGGGAGCGAACCAGAGTGACTGAGAGTGCCACGCACATCACTGACCACTGGAGACTGCTGTGCTGAAATGGGGCTAGGAGAGAGGAATAGCCAAAGAGCATGACCATGTGCACTGCTGCTGACCAAAGCCCTATGGGCCCTGGGGAAAAGTTGTACACTATAAAAGGAACAGGGTGCCGGTCAGGACATATCCATAGGGAACAGCAACGCATAGAAAGGTGGAAGTCAGGAGCAGTAAGGCAGGTTATTATCAGGTTAGTGGAGAAAGAGGCCAGGCTAGAAAGAGACCAAGGCTGCTGAGAGATAAAAGGCTGAGAGGGAAACACAGCTGGGTGGGGGATGGGAGGAGTAGGAGAGGCAGACAGATGCAGGTGAGAGGGAAACACAGCTGGGTGGGGGATGGGAGGAGGAGGAGAGGCAGACAGGTGCAGGTGAGAGGGAAACACAGCTGGTGGGGGATGGGAGGAGGAGGAGAGGAAGACAGGTGCAGGTGAGAGGGAAACACAGCTGGGTGGGGGATGGGAGGAGGAGGAGAGGAAGACAGGTGCAGGTGAGAGGGAAACACAGCTGGGTGGGAGATGGGAGGAGGAGGAGAGGAGAGGAAGACAGGTGCAGGTGAGAGGGAAACACAACTGGGTGGGGGATGGGAGGAGGAGGAGAGGAAGACAGGTGCAGGTGAGAGGGAAACACAGCTGGGTGGGGGATGGGAGGAGGAGGATAGGAGAGGAAGACAGGTGCAGGTGAGAGGGAAACACAGCTGGGTGGGGGATGGGAGGAGGAGGAGAGGCAGACAGGTCAGGTGAGAGGGAAACACAGCTGGGTGGGGGATGGGAGGAGGAGGAGAGGAAGACAGGTGCAGGTGAGAGGGAAACACAGCTGGGTGGGGGATGGGAGGAGGAGAGGAAGACAGGTGCGAGGGCAGGACGTTCGGTTGAGGGTGGAAGACAAGCTCTGAGGTGCATGAGATAAAGTTTCTCATTAGGTTGTAAAGGGGTAAAGATGGGGTTGCAGGTGCAGGTGCAGGTGATTAGGTGTGTGTGTGTGTTTATGTAGGAATGTGGGCTTAGTATAAAGTGAGAGTAGGGGTAGAGGAGTAGGGGAGGTAGCAGTCTCATGAGAGTGATGTTAGCACCTGTCACTTCGTAGTCATCACCTGTTCCACTGTGGCAGCTGGCCTGGTCATCATCACAGTCGTCTGATGGGGCGGTGGTGGGGGCGGACGTGGTGGGGGGGATTGTGGGAGCTGCGGAGGAGAGAGGGAGAGAGAGGGGAAGAGAGAGGGGGAGAGAGAGAGAAAGTTCATGTTAATCTTGCGTTCATCTGCTCCTTTGTAGGGTTTGCGGTATCACATACCACACACATACACTACGCACATACACCACACACATACACTACACACATACACCACACACATACACTACGCACATACACTACACACATACACTACACATACACTACACACATACACTACGCACATACACTATACACATACACCACACACATACACTACACACATACACTACACACATACACTACGCACATACACTACACACATACACCACACATATACTCCACGCATACACAACACACATACACTACACACATACACCACACACATACACCATGGACATACACTACACGCATACACCACACACATACACCATGCACATACACCATGCACATACACTACGCACATACACCACACACATACACTACACCACGCACATACACTACCCACATACACTACACACATACACCACACACATACACTACACACATACACCACGCACATACAGTACACCACGCACAGACACCACGCACATACAGTACACCACATACACTACGCACATACAGTACACCACATACACCACGCACATAGAGTACACCACATACACCACGCACATAGAGTACACCACATACACTACGCACATAGAGTACACCACATACACCACGCACATAGAGTACACCACATACACTACGCACATAGAGTACACCACATACACCACGCACATAGAGTACACCACATACACCACGCACATAGAGTACACCACATACACTACGCACATAGAGTACACCACATACACCACGCACATAGAGTACACCACATACACCACGCACATAGAGTACACCACATACACTACGCACATACAGTACACCACATACACCACGCACATACAGTACACCACATACACTACGCACATACAGTACACCACATACACTACGCACATAGACCACACACATACAGTACACCACGCACATACAGTACACAACACACATACAGTACACAACACACATGCAGTACACCACATACACCACGCATACAGTACACCATGCATACAGTACACCACGCACATACACCACGCACATAGAGTACACAACACACATACAGTACACCACATACACTACGCATACAGTACACCACGCACATACACCACACACGCAAACATATACAAACACATACAAGGCAGGCCATGCCAGTGGATTCAATCCCTGAGCTATTAACAGCCCCCTTTTATCAGGATACAGAGGAAGTTTTAGTGTGAATAGAGCCGGTAGATGCTGAGGCTTTAGGTTTGTGTCCCAAATGGCACCCTATTTGTGAACTACTTTGTGAACTACTAAATTGTGAACTACTTTTGACCAGGGCACTACTTAGGGAATAGGGTGCCATTTGGAACAGAAGCTAGATTTGTGTTTAGACTGGAGATCAGATGCATGGGTTTAGAATTGGGCTGGAGGCTGGGCCCCAACCTGGCCTATAATTAGGGCCCACTGGCCTCGTTGGATGTGGGCAAGGCCGCAGTTCTGATCCATGCTCCGCTAACACACAGCCTGGATGTGTTTACCCTGACAGAGTAATGAGTGGGCTTTCCCAGGACAGTGAGAGGGAGGGAGGGAAGAAGGGAGGGAAGAAGGGAGGGGGATGGAGAGAGAGGGAGATGGAGAGACAGGGAGATGGAGAAAGAGGGAGATGGAGAGACAGGGAGATGGGGAGACAGGGAGATGGAGAGAGAGGGAGATGGAGAGACAGGGAGATGGGGAGAGAGGGAGATGGAGAGAGAGGGAGATGGAGAGACAGGGAGATGGAGAGAGAGGGAGATGGAGAGACAGGGAGATGGAGAGACAGGGAGATGGAGAGACAGGGAGATGGAGAGAGAGGGAGATGGAGAGAGAGGGAGATGGAGAGACAGGGAGATGGAGAGAGAGGGAGATGGAGAGACAGGGAGATGGAGAGACAGGGAGATGGAGAGAGAGGGAGATGGAGAGACAGGGAGATGGGGAGACAGGGAGATGGAGAGAGAGGGACATTGAGAGAGAGGGAGATTGAAAGAGAAGGGGAGAGGAGAGAGTGCATGTGTAATTTAGAATTCCCCTCTGCTATATGAAATATTAGTGATCAACCTCTGTCAGATTCAGGGTGGAGGGGTCATTGACAGGGTCAATGCTCTAGCTGGAATTTATCTGAATTTGTCTGTACTCCTGGGGCTTAGCTTACACACCACCACTCACGTACCTGTGTCTGTATTTGTGTGTGTGTGTGTGTGTGTGTCTGCGTCTGTGTCTGTATGTGTGTGTTTTTGAGTGTGTGGTGGCATTAACAGTGAAAACAAGCATTATCATCCTTCTAAAGCCCCGGTGGGACTCCATGGCTTACACAGGGCTGCGCTCGCTACAGCCCTGAAATCCAATATGTAAATCCACTTAGGCCTGGCCCGCCAGAGCATGTTCTCATAGCAGGGAGGGGAGGGAGGGAGAGAGACGACAGAGAGAAAGACAGGTGGAGAGAGACAGAGAGAGAAAGAGAGAGAGAGAGAGAGAGAGAGAGAGGGGCGAGGTGAAGAGAGCGAGACAGAGAGAGCGAGGCAGACAGAGGGGAGAGGAGAGAGAGAGAGAGGGGCGAGGTGAAGAGAGCGAGACAGAGAGAGAGCGAGGCAGACAGAGGGGAGAGGAGAGAGAGAGAGAGAGAGAGAGAGAGAGAGAGAGAGAGAGAGAGGCGAGGTGAAGAGAGCAAGACAGAGAGAGAGCGAGGCAGACAGAGGGGAGAGGAGAGAGAGAGAGAGAGAGAGAGAGAGGCGAGGTGAAGAGAGCGAGACAGAGAGAGAGAGCGAGGCAGACAGAGGGGAGAAGAGAGAGAGAAAGAGGAGAGTGGCCCCAGAGAAAGGATGGAACAGGGACTGGAAGAGGTTGGCAGTAATCCTCAGGGCAGATGGGGTTTCATTTGATCCCATGTAATATGTATGAGCGGTCTTGCTTCAGGAATGGCTTTGATGCAGCATGCATGGAGACTGGACAACTGTCCCTCTCAGGGAGAGATAGAGGGGCCTACTGGGCCCTGGACAGCTGTTGACTCCACGTGGAGAATCGTTCTAAGCATCTTTAAATACCCCAACCTTGACAAACACCATGTATTCAGCCGTAGAACTGTCATCACACGGATGACAGAAGATGTGTGTGTGTGTATGTGTGCGTCAGTGGAGGCTGCTGAGGGGAGGACGGCTCATAATAATGGCTGGAATAAAGTCAATGGAATAGTATCAGCCACATGGAAACCGCATGTTTAATGTTTTTGATACCATTCCATTGACTCCATTCCAGCCATTATTATGAGCCGTCCTCCCCTCAGCCTCCACTGGTGTGCGTGTGTGTTTGTAGTATACATGTGTCTGCAATTAAAATGCGTGTGTGTGTAGGATTCCATTTGCGGCCTACCTTCGATCTCACAGCCCAGGAGCTCGAGGCGCAGGCCCATCCCAGCAGGGGTGGACCTCTCTGGGTAAACCCTGATGTATCGGGTCAGCAAGGGCTCCACGGTCCTCAGCTCTGGAGTATCGTAGTTCTGATTCCCCTCGAGAATCTGTGGAGAGGACCACCTGTGTTAGTTCATCGACAACAGCAGAGGAGAAGTCCTACATCGTACACACTGCAGCAGAGAGAGAGGCCGAGATAGGCCGATACAGATACAGAGAGAGACAGATACACACACACAGAGAAAACGAGAGAGAAATGTTACTGTCTGATAATGTCATTGCTCTCTCTGATGTCTCTCTCCTATCACAGAGACCCTAAGGCAGACTTATTCCTTCCTTTGGAAAATGAGCAGGGCTCGAGCAGGGCTGAGAGAGGGGAGAAAACAATGGAAGATGGACCAGATTTCTCCGTCTGACATCTAAAAAGCACTGTCGGTGGGACTGTAAACGAGAGCCCGGTGGCTACAACTAGCACCTGCCGCCCCAGCAGGACACCGCGATCAAGGGCAGCCTCAGCTCACTCTGTCTCGGCTCAGCCTCAGAGGTCCTCTATTTAGAGGAAAGAGAGAGGCTAAGGGCCTTTTCTTTGGGAATAACGTAGCGAAGGGGTAAGATAGAGGAGAGGACTAATGCTTTCTCGCTGCTCAGCAGTTCTGGTCTTGTCATCTGAATAAGAAAGGATGATTCTGTTTGGGAATAACAGAGGTACACGTAGAGGCGAGGAGATGAAAGGACAGGAGAGTAGAGGAATAGAGGAGAGGTAAAGGACAGTAGTGGAGATGAGGAGAGGAGAGGTAGAGGAGGGGACAGTGATGGAGTGTAGTGGATTAGTGACCATTAACCCTGGAACACGTCTTGTCTGTCTTTGATGCTCGGAGGTTCTTAGGGAAAGAGGGAGAGATGGAGGAACAAGTAGGACAGGAAGATGCCCAGCCTCTCACTCCTTCAGAAATCAACCATTAGGTGATCTGGAACACACTTACACCACATCCTGTCGGAGAAAGTTGTAATTGGGGACAGGGCTGTAGAGGTACTTCCTGGAGGTGTGCGTCTGTGTGTGTGTGTACGGTGTGTGTGTAAGGCGCTGTGTGCGCGCGTGACACACTCAAAGCATGCCGACGGCGGCAGATACATCTAGGGTCGTTTCTGCGTGTCACACGCGCTCTCTCAGCTCTCCTGCCTTCTTCTCCGCTCTCTTGAGTAGAATGCGATTCTACTGTAAGGCTTGAGCAGCAACAGCGGAATACTGAGAGGATAGACGCTAGGCAGCGGTAGGTCTAGGAGAAACCTTACACATGGTTATCCTAATGTGCTACGAAGTACTACCCAAATGGACTTCATAAATGTTTCAACATCCACGGTACAAAGAATGGGTGAAAACTGACTCAACGTCACTGGTATTCAGTTTGGAACAGGGAAATCATTTCCCATTAGATAGTCAACAAAACCCTACTTTCTGTTAACTGCTCAACATGGTAAACACAACAAACAAACAACCAATGAAAACGGCTCTTACCTTTGGCTTGTTGCCGCTGGCGTCCTGGACCATCTTCCAATCAGATCCGTTGTTACTGTATCCCAGTCTGAACTTCTTCATGAACACCTTGTTCTCTCTGTGTTTCCCTCCCTGGATGATGAGCCCTCGTACCAGCTTCTCCTCCCCCAGGTCCACCTGCAGATGAATGGAGAGGAAACACGTTATAAGCAGTTCATAGTTACTCATGACAGGCTCATAATGCATTATATCTGTATACCGTAAGTAAAGTGTTTCCAAACGGTTTATTTGTAATCTCATCATCATTTTGGCCAAATTCTTTGTGCATAAAGGTAGGATATATTCTCAGAAAGTATGTTATATGAACCAATGATATTTCATAACCAACGAACCTATCTCTAATTGCAAAGCCCCCCCCAAAAACATAAGAATAGTCTATTAATATAGTTGATCTAACCTGTAGCCACTCTGAGGTGAAGGGCTGGGGTTGGGGCAGCAGGGTCCACCCGGAGCGGCTGGTCAGCAGGCGGGCGTTCTCGGGTACCCAGCTCCGATCCGTGTGGGACGAAGCTGTGATCTGGGCATCAGTGATCAGGCCCGATACCATGCCAAGCATGCCTGAACATGGATACTCTGAGAGGGGGAGAGAGAGATAGAGGTTAGCATAAGTCTTTCAATGAGCAAGAGGGATTTGAGAGAGAACCTGAGGGGGATATTTTATCACCAGTCCGAGGAGGTTGTTTTCCATGGTTTATGTGTTAATAGGGGAAAAGAGAGGGATGGGTTGAATGACTGAGACAGTGAGTGATAGTGATGGTGTGAGAGAAACACTCTCTCTTTGTGATGCCTCTCTCTCTCTATCTCTCTCTCTCTCTCTCCCCCTCTCCCTCTCTCTCTCTCTCCCCCTCTCTCTCTCCACATCTCCCCTCTCCCTCTCTGTCTCTCTCTCTCTCCCTCTCTCTCTCTCTCTCTCTCCCTCTCTCCCCCTCTCCCTCTCTCTCTCTCCCCCTCTCCCCTCTCCCTCTCTCTCTCCCTCTCTCTCTCTCTCTCTCTCCCTCTCTCTCTCTCTCTCCCCCCCTCTCTCTCTCTCTCACCCCCCCTCTCTCCCCCCCCCCCCCCTCTCTCTCTCTCTCCCCCCCCCCCCCTCTCTCTCTCTCCCCCTCTCCCCCCCTCTCTCTCTCCCCCCCTCTCCCCCCCTCTCTCTCGCTCTCCCCCTCTCCCCCCCCTCTCTCTCTCTTCCCCCCTCTCTCTCGCTCTCTCTCTCTCTCTCTCCTAACCACTTGAATACTAATGTCTCCGCCTGGAGTGTTTGTCTCCCGTCATCCAATTAAAACTCTCCCTTCCTTCAGCGGTCATTTCTACCTGGGAGTGCTATTCTTTCATCTTGAACCCCCTCCCTCCCTTCATCCCCGCCGTCCCCCCTTTCCTTTTGTCGTTCTATACCTCTGCTCTAATTTAGCCCTGTGTTCTCTGAGCTTTCATCCCGAATCTGTGTTCGTTAATTTTCGTCCCCTTGAGTGCCTTGTGCATTCTACCTTTCATTCTACCTTTCATATGCCCTAACTGCTTGCTGCTGGTGGCTGTTTCACTTTGTGCCGTTTGCACCTTTCGGCTCAGAAAAATGTTCAGGCAATGAATCCAGACACACAGGCTGACTGTCTTGTCTGTCTCCTGACTGACCGTCTCTTTCCTTTCCATCCACTTAATCAAAAGAGTCTGCAGTGACCTGCAGTAACCAATATCATATTTACAATCTGCTCCCAGGGAGGGGGGCAAAAGGAGATATATTCTTGGAACGTCTGCGACTGTATGAAACTCAGTGTAACTCTGCCAAGCAGAACAAGGCTTCATTCAATCTTTTCCATCGTTATCACAGTTCCTGTTCAAAACAGAGAGGAATAAACTAGTTCTACGTGACTCCCAGGAGACCCAAACGAGTCCAAATCGAATCAGAGAGAGCGCCATGGTTCCTCAGGACAGGACCAAACGCTCACGGGGAGATTTGTCATCCGTTTGAGGCTGAGAATTTCTCTTTCGTCGCCTGCCAAGCGCCCTGTGAGTGTGATCCCTGTGATCTCTGATGGAGCCATGTCAGAGGGAAGCTAAGGCACTCCACTGCGGTGGGCTCACGCTCTCGCTCTTTGAAGCGGATGGATAAGAGAGAGTTAGAGAGGGGGGTTTCCAGGGGGATTTGGAAGTTTGGGTGATCAGAGCACCACAGGTCATCTGCTGTGGTCACGAGCTTTTAATGCACCTCAGTTGGAACTGTTTTGGGCAGCACGCACACCGGACACACCCATAAACCGACAGCGCGTGTGTGTAGTGGCACACCACTGCAAGGGGCAAGGCTGAGCAGGGTAGCCTAGGGTTTGGCTGGGGAACTCTGTGGCTAAACACACACATGGGCTTATTTACCAATAGAACAGCCGAGAGTCAGCAGTCAGAAGTGATGAGGTTAAGTTATTAATACATAGGTGTGTACAGTAACTCCAACTGCAGGGCACATCTCATATGCAAAGACCAGATAAGATTAGACACAATCTGAAGGCCCTCCCACTGGGCACAAATGTCAATTCAACATCTATTCCACGTTGGTTCCATGTCACTTCATTGAAATGACGTGGAAACAACGTTTAGTTCAGTGGGCTGTTTCTCTGTGGGCTTAGAACGGACCACTTTGATATCTCCTAAAAAGCATTTGTTAGTAATCTCTCTGAATGCAGGACTGAAAGCAGCCTTAAAGCAGAACCTCTCGAACCTGACCAGAGAATTACAGGATCACGCTCTCTCTCTCTGTCTCTCTCTCTCTGTCTCTCTCTGTGTCTCTCTCTGTCTCTCTGTCTCTCTGTCTCTCTCTCTGTCTATCTCTCTCTCTCTCTCTCTCTCTCTCTGTCTCTCTCTCTCTCTCGCTCTGACTCTCTCTCTCTGTCTCCTCTCCTCTCTGAGCGTGTGCAGAACATCCAGCTGGCAGTGTGATCAGAGTGGTGCCCTGCCCGCCGTCGGCTGATGAGGTCACAGAGTGGCGCTCCCTGCTCCTGTGATGTGTCTGCAGTGCGGTGTGTGTATGTGTGTCCGCAGTGCGGTGTGTGTGTGTGTATGTCTGTGCGTGTGTGTGTCTGCAGTGCGGTCTGGTCTCAGGTCCAGCGGTGTGCCAGCAACGCACTGCCCTCTGCATATACACTCATGCAAATGCACACACGCGCACGCAAACACACAAACGCACAGACACGCACACACAAAGGCACGGGCTCTCACACACACTAACAAGCTCAAAAACGAACACATACGAAAGCTAGCGTACACAGACAGACTCGCAGACCAACAAATGCACACACATACATTAAGCCCTTCACAATGCCATAAAATAAATGCACGTTGACAAAGAGGTAGAGACGCTGTGAACCTGACCACAATCAAAGCCCTGTAGTGGGGGGAAGGTTGCCATCACTGCAGACTTTGTGGACCCAGCAGGGGGCTGAGACTGAGGGGGTTGGGGAAAGGACAGAGGGTAGGACAAGAGTCACGGAGACGGTGTGTGTGTGTGTGTGTGTGTGTGTGCGCGTGTGTGTGTGTGTGCGTGTCTATGCAGGCGGTTGCAGTACTCAGCTATGGGAAGCCGCTCGCCTGGCCCGCTAAACTACTCTGCCTGCCGGCCTGCCTGCTGTTGATGTCATCCATATTGAATGAGGTACATCTAAACATCAGGTAACATCAATGCGTAATCATCTTCATGCGCCTCTCCTTCATAATGTAGAAGGCAGCACTCGCCTCAGAGTAAACCCTCTCTCACTGGGCTCTCACTACTGTGAGTTAGGGAGACACCGAAATGTGCACCATAGTTACCCGGAGGAAAATGGGAGAGGGTCATGCTTTTTAAAATTTAGTCCAGGGAAGGGTAATGTAATTTGTAATCGTTGAAATGCAATATTACACAGGGTTGGAGAATGAGTTGCTTATTATAGTATCTCATGTGTGCCCGATGCTGCCCCTCATCCTTGATTCTATGCTGGGCGCGCAATATCAAGTGCACCTAGTGTGGTCTCAATCAGCCTGCCCTGCTCTTATTGATGTAAACCCTACTGTGCTGCCTAACCAAGGACTGTATTGTGTGTGGTGGCATTTCAGGAGGCGATTTGTGCAAAAAATGTGTGCAAAAAATGCAATATCTGTGTGCACATACTAGGCCTACTGATGTACTGTTCAGTTCGAGAGAGAGCGTGAAGATGAGAAACAGGAAAGAAGGTATTTAATTGATTTATTCTGGATCCGCATTGGCTGTTGCCAAGGCAGCAGCTACTTTTCCTGGGGTCCAAAGCTTGCTACTGATACAATTGATTTTAATACAAATGAAATAGACCTGATTATATAAAACGATCTATAATTAGGCTTTAGTCCGCAATGCTTTATGCTAGAAACAAGCTGTAAAATGCAGAGGAAAGACATCCCAATGGATGTGGGATATACTTGGGTTGTCTCTATGACTTTCAGAGGCTGCGCTGCAACCTTCTATAGCCGAGGAGCAGTGGTGGAGTGCTCTTTTTTGGGGGGGTTAGGGAGCGCCAAAAAAGTTTTGAAATGATGTCGATCAAAGTTTTTACCGACAGATTGAATATCACTATGGAATAGGTGCATAAAATGCATCTTACAATTGCCACGTCTGCCCACTTGCCCACACATCTTGTCTCAAGAACATTTTATAACCTCAAACACCAAGTTAGGCATTCCTCGTTTCAAAGTAGGCCGTCATCTGTCAATGGTGAATGATAATTCTTCCCGTTTTACAGGTGAAATGCCCAAACTGCATGCCCGTCACTTGAAGTCAATCAGTTTCATGGGAAGATGCATTTAGAGCTTCTAGAATGACTGTTTCTTGAGCGAATTAAAGCAGATGGCGTGAACAAACGACTATATTAGCATTTCTTGTAGGTCTATTTTGATTCAATCTAAATATAGCCTGTAGTGTGTGCACTGTTGAGTTTTAATGATTGTTGAAAGAATATTGGACTATTCAGCTTCAGACAAGAAATTACTGAGGAGGTGTTTTTGGTGTAACATACAGTATTATAGTCCTACTACATACAGTATGCTACAGTAGGCCAATGTGGTATTACACTATATATACAAAAGTATGTGGACACCCCTTCAAATTAGTGGATTCTGCTATTTCAGCCACACCCGTTGCTGACAGGTGTATACAATTGAGCACACAGCCATGCAATCTCCATATACAAACATTGGCAGTAGAATGGCCTTAGTGAAGAGCTCAGTGACTTTCACCGTGCCACCTTTCCAACAAGTCAGTTTGTCAAATTTCTGCCGTGCTAGAGCTGCCCCGGTCAACTGTAAGTGCTGTTATTGTGAAGTGGAAACGTCTAGGAGCAACAACGGCTCAGCCGTGAAGTAGTAGGCCACACAAGCTCACAGAACGGGACCGCCAAGTGCTGAAGCGTGTAAAAATCATCTGTCCTCGGTTTCAACACTCACTACCAAGTTTCAAACTTCCTCTGGAAGCAACGTCAGCACAAGAACTGTTTGTCGGGAGCTTCATGAAATGGGTTTACACGGCCGAGCAGCCGTACACAATGCATAGTGCCAACTGTAAAGTTTGGTGGAGAAGGAATAATGGTCTGGGGCTGTTTTTCACAGTTCGGGCTAGGCCCCTTAGTTCCAGTGTAGGGAAATCTTAATGCTACAGCATACAATGACATTCTAGACGATTTGGTGCTTCCAAATTCCAACCCCATTGAACACCTTTGGGATGAATTGGAACGCCTTCTGCGAGCCAGGCCTAATCGCCCAACATCAGTGCCCGACCCCACTAATGCTCTTGTGATTGAATGGAAGCAAGTCCCCGCAGCAATGTTCCAACATCTAGTGGAAAGCTTTCACAGAGTGGAGGCTGTTATAGCAGCAAAGGGGGGGACCAACTCCATATTAATGCCCATGATTTTGGAATGAGATGCTGGACGAGCAGGTGTCCACATACTTTTGGAAATGTAGTGTACTGGATATACGGATCTGCTATGTAAAATACTCACAAATCACTTTGTGATCTTGTGAGACATTTATTCAGTTTTGATCTAACTTTACTAAATGAGTACCATAGTGAGAAGTGATACTCTTCTATTTGTAATAATAATAATAATAATAAGTGATGCGTAGGACTATTAGATGTAGGCCACATCTTGATGAGGGTTATTTTGAGCGATTTGAGCGCCCCGCTGAAAGGACAGCTGTGGTCAGGTATCGTTATGAGTTCCAGTGCGCAAGGTGTTCCGTTGAATTTTCTGAACATAATGGAAGACGCGCAGTGAATATGGATCCTAGATGTCATTGGTGTGATGAGGTTCATGCAGGGCATCAGTTTGTCTGCACACACAATAGAGGTGGTACGTTTCTGTAAGCTAAGCACTCGGAACAGTTTTACGTTTTAGCAACCCCCCTTTACGTTTTAGCAACCCCTGGTAGAGTTTTCTGTCTGTGACTGTTCTTGTTTCGGTCGGATTTGGCGCGCTCAAAGTGGCGTTTGCAGACACGCCTACAATCCATAATTACCCGACGATATGTGGCTGCTATGTTAAATAATGGAATGGCTCAAATTCATTGATGATCAGATATTTCAGTTGTAGCGGGTTCTGTTGCGCTCCATTTTTTTAAATATTTTTTTACAGTTGATTGACGACTTTAGTTCTGTTACAAACTTAGACTCCCCTTTTTTTTAACAATAGCCTGCATGGAAATGTTCATTTCATAAGAGATCCGATTGTATCCAGGTATCACTCATTATAATGACATACAGTCCCTTAGTAAATCATTTCAGCTACTCTTCTAGATGAGGAGGAAAATATCACCCAGGTACATTGCCAGGTCGCAATTGTAAATGAGAACTTGTTCTCAACTTGCCTACCTGGTTAAATAAAAGTGAAATAAAATAAATAAATAAAATGAGAGATGAGAGGCCTAAACAAATCGTAAAGGAGCACTTAGATACTCATTTTACCGAAAGGTCAAACAATATACCATCCACCAGCAGTGACTTGCATGCATTTGAATGGTAAACTAACACCTCGAATGTATTTATCCTTTATTTAACTAAGTCAGTTAAGAACAAATTCTTATTTACAACGACGGCCTAGGAACAGTGGGTTAACTGGTCTAGGAACAGTGGGTTAACTGGTCTAGGAACAGTGGGTTAACTGGCCTAGGAACAGTGGGTTAACTGCCTTGTTCCTCGGCAGAACGACACATTTTTACCTCGTCAGCGCGGGGATTCAATCTAGCAACCTTTTCGGTTGCTGGCCCAACGCTCTAACCACTAGGCTACCTGCCGCCCCTATGTAACGCGAAGTGACGCTAAGTAGCTACTGGCTGCCAGACAGAGAGATATAGAGTGTGAAGCATTGGGATCTCCGTGGTACTGACCTGATATTTTACAGCCGTACACCTCGAAGCGCAGAGCGATGCCTGTTTCCCAGGCGACGGGCCGGATCCGGATGAAGCGGGTGAGCGTGGCTTTGGGAAGCATCGTCCTGGCGACTTCAGTGGGGTTGGTGTTCCCTTGGAAAACCTGGGAGGAGAGGAGCTGTTCGTTATTCACAGAGTTTGTTTAGTGTAGTAGTAGAGTCACCAGGAGAGAGGCCTACTGGGCCAACTGAGGCCTTGGCCTCGCCTCACACAGTGCTCCAGAAACAGAGCTCAATGACGGGGCACAGGCCATATGCAGGCCAGCCTCCCTTCATTGTTCGTATTAGGCTACTGTCTTTAGACTATATACTATACACTGTATCATTTCCTGAGCATGTACAGAATATGGAAATGACTGTTTCATACTTAAACATCCTACGTTTTTGATATGAACCATATTCACTACAGTTCATAATGCACCAACTATTGTGATTGTGACCCAGCTGCAATTTCAACCATATACAAACACCTTCACCCTACAGTTATATCCAACGGTGACACGCACGCACACGCTGACAACACCCTACAGTCCATCACACATCACCCTGGCTAAGTCTCTGTAGGCATCCGGTGGTACGGTGGTGTTAACCCCGCGGCAGGAGAGTGCTAGCCAAGCAGTAGCGGTGTGTTGCGTGGCAGTACAGCTCATCTGGGCTGAAGTGAAGGTGAACGGTGGCAGCACTAAAACGCCAGCAGGCAGGGCCAATGGGACCATTAGTCTGCTCAAAAGCCTCTCTATCACTGTCCCTACATCCCTCTCTCTGTTTCCTGGGTAATGGTTGTCAACGGAGTCATCCACTCTCCTATATGTCACGCCGGTCGGCGCTCCTCTCGCTCTGGCGCCTCTGTCGCACCAATAACTATTAAATGGCTTTTTTCCAGCTAGCTAGCACCATCACCATCCCACTACAGCTTCAACCTGCAGGCTCAGCACCTAGTAAATAGGACCTACTACTCACAAAAGCACTTTAGAGGCCGGAACTGAGAGACAGGGCTTTTCACATCACCTTGCTTTAAAAAGAAAACGGTGTACTTTGGAGAGGTCGTAAAATAATTGGGCCTGAGGGGCAGGGGGAGGGGGTATATATTACAGACACAGACACAAAGAGAGCTGCTCTGGCCGCTATGGGGAAAACGTGGCTGCCCTTGTGAGTAGCACACACACAATGGTGACTACCTACAGGTTCCACAGATCCTTAGCCTGGTCAAACAAACCTCTTGATGGGCCCGTGGAGTGTGGACACCCACTAATGGAGGTTTGTTTACAGACAGAGAGCCTTCTGGTCTGTTTCACAGGCTGATAACTGATCGATCGTCAGATCCAGTCAGATCATTAGGTTAGCCACTCTCTGGTCTGGTCTGGTCAAGTCTCTCTCTCTCTCTCTCTCTCTCTCTCTCTCTCTCTCTCTCTCTCTCTCTCTCTCTCTCTCTCTCTCCTCCCCATTCCATTCATCCTTGTCACTCCTGGTTTATTAAAGGCTTTGTCAACCGCTCTCCTTCTTCAGACAAATACCAGAGCCTGACACACAGTAAACAATGACTTCATCCAACTAAATGACTACTGTAGCGTCTTTATGAGAGAGGCAGTAGTACTGCACAGTAAATCGTTTCTCACACAATGCTCTGTGCATTAGGATACCACGCTAAGCGCATAATAGTATGGTGGAGAAAACGCTGTTCCACAGAGACAGAACCGAACACAGACCAGACCAGACAGACCAGGGGCATTCCCCTTTTGTTGAGATATTGTGTGGCTGAAGCAGAGATCCAAGCCAATACTAAGGAGGAGAGCACAACTCAACTCTGGCTGAAAGCACGGAAATATCGCTCTGGATAAGAGCGTCTGCTAAATGACGAAAATGTATATGTTGTGAGTTTACATGACTGGCATTCTGGGTCTGGTTGGCCATTGTGCCACAGCTCTGTAAGTCTTCTGAGAAATGTCTCTCAACTAGTGTCATGTGCATGTCTTCTGCTTTTGCTACATGATTTGAGGATTACTGCGGTAATACATATGGTGCTGAAGTATAGGAAAAGATGATGTGCTTATGACAACGTTAGTGGTAGGCAGTGGGGTACAGAGTGGGTGAGGAGTAATCTCTCTTACCTTCTGTTTTGAACCCTCCTTCAGGGTGATCCAGTCTTCTCCGTTAGAGCTGACGTCCACCTTGTAGGACTTGACCCAGTAGGTCTTCTTGGTCTCCTGGGAAACGGCCCCCTGTGTTCCGACGGCCGTCACGAACCGGAGGAAACCCAAGTCCACCTGAAAGGGAGAGGGAGCGGTCAGTAAAATCCAATGGCACACACAGTACATACAGCAAGACTTTGGGTTTTAGTGCAAAGAGAAGTGTTCTGCAAGATCAAACACTGATGACATAAAAGCTTTAGCCTGCACCTCATTTAACTATGACTAGAATGTAATAAACAGCAGAAGTATGGAATGATATTCTATTAATAAAACACCACAACTTCATTTCCTTTGATGGGGAGACAAGAGCTTATTGGATGAAGGTGAATATTGAATGGAATTGGCCTCCTAATATTCTAAACAGGAGACATAGATTGAATATCAAATAGTACAAGGTTGCATAAAAAAAAAATCTGAGCTTCATAAAGTAATCATGAACTGCTGTAACATTACTGATGTTATTATATTTTCCCGAGCCGGCTGCCAGACAGGGGGACCCGGGCCAAGAGCCTATTGGATAGAAGGGAGTCAGAACAGAGTCTGTACGGTTGAAAGGACCGTGATGCTGAACAGACTAAAGAGAAGGAGCTTACCAAGCATCAGGGTTAGAGAGCGGTTACACTGTTTTCTATCAGAACTGTGGACAGTGTGTGTGTGTGTGTTTGTATGTGTTTGTGTGTGACTCATACTCCTCTGAACAACCAGGACATCCTGACTTGAACCCCCCCCCCCATCTCCCCATGGATCCCCTTAAATAGACTGGTCCATGTCCCATCGAGCTTGTCTAACAGGGATGGAGCTCTATTGGTCTGGGTCTGGATTGATTCAGCAGTCCAGACGTGGGTAGACCCCCACTCTGAGAGGAGACAGGAAGATCTGTTTCGGCTCGCCAGTCCCTTGCGCAGAGAGACCAAAACAACACCTCTGGACTTGCATTCCATCTGCTGGGCTGCCCCTATGGAGCCCACTTAAACCCTACCTCTCATCCCCCCCAGCCGGAACAGAGGAGGAAGAGAGGAAAGACTGGTGGGTGACTGAGGGAGGAGAGGAGGGCACATAGGAGAGGCCTCCAGTAGCGGGTGGCGAGGTTACGCTGCACTGTTAGTATTTAACGGGCCATAGCCTCTCTCTCTCTCTCTCTCTCTCTCTCTCTCTCTCTCTCTCTCTCTCTCTCTCTCCGACTGGCCACACTGGGGCTAATAAGGAGTGATGCAAGGGAGTAAAAAACGCAGGGGGGTCAATCAAACGAAGGGTTGTTTGTGTGGGAGTTGTGGGAAGGGAACGGGCTGCTGGCTTCGTTACGGTGCTGTGTGGAGGGAGGGAGAGGGGTAAAAAAAAGAGGGCGCGACAAAGAGAGAAGGAGCGAGAGAGTGAGAAGAGAGAGAGAGAGAGAGAGAAGCTTTGATATTGGATTGAGAGGAGGCTTAAGACTGATGGATTGTGGCCGGGGCCTCGTGGAGATTAATGAATCCACACCAACTACAGCATGTGATGTGTTTGACAGCAAATGATTCTTCCCAAATGGCACCCTATTCCCTATATAGTGCACTACTTTTGAAAAGGGCTCATAGGAAATATGGTGCCATTTGGGAAAGCCGGGGAGATCAGCAGAGAGAGCCGGGGAGATCAGCCTTTTAAAACCAGTCGACGAGAGCACCAGCCAACCAATGCAGGCATCACAGTGCATGTTAAAGATATCCATACAGCCTTGAACAGTGCTTCTCTCTCTCTCTCTCTCTCTCTCTCTCTCTCTCTCTCTCCCTCTCTCTCTCCCCCTCTCTCTCTCTCTCTCTCTCTCTCTCTCTCTCTCTCTCTCCCTCTCTCTCTCTCTCTCTCTCTCTCCCTCTCTCTCTCTCTCTCCCTCTCTCTCTCTCTCTCTCTCTCTCTCTCTCTCTCTCTCTCCCTCTCTCTCCCTCTCTCTCTCAAACACACACGTCACAGTGAATACATTGGCAATGCCGTTGTCATTCGTCTACTTTAAAATGTATTCAGGAGCAGAAGCTAAGGATAAAACCAGATGGGAAGAGCATGAATAAAGGTCTCTATATGACTTCCGTTCTCTGCCCGCTCTGGAGGATTTGAAGAAAAGAGAGAAAAAGACAACATACTTTTGTTCCTGCCTAGGAGCTCAACTGGGCTTATGGAAAAAGGGCCAGATTTCTTTAGCCCCATAAACAGAGACAGAATCCAAATCCCCTGTTTCAGAGCGTTCCTTTTTAATAACAGACGATTCACAATCCCCATCGCATGGCTGGGTGCGAGAGGAAGGAAGAATGTGCCAGTACAGATGGAGGGTGGTCTGGATGGGGGGAAAGGAGAGAGGAGTGGGGAGAGGCGAGGCAAGTCCTCCTCCTCCTGCTGTCTATCCTCCTCCTCCTCATCATCATTATCATTATCATCATCATCATCATCATCATCAGCTTCACAGCTATCCTGGACCAATGACAGAGTGCCTTACTGAGAAGGGGATGACTTGGCCTTGGATCCCCCTCCTGATTGGACCCTTATTAGCCGTAATGGAATAATGGAATTAGAGCATCACCAGCCCTATAATTGAGAACAGTCATGAACATTCAGAGTCAGTCAGTTAGGCTGTGTCGTTGGCTGGCTAAATGGTTCCTTCTGCCTCCTTCAAACTGTTTCTTTATGACTCAGTGACAAGTCAACTGATCACCATGTTCTGCCCTGTACCTCCAGACCGTGGACTCAGACAGCCAGAGCTCTGATTCATCCCGTAGGACCACTTTTAGCATGTTCAAAAATGTATGGCTGGAGAGTACACTGAGTACTGCCAGGGGAGGAGAGGGGAGGGAGAGGTGGGGAGAGGAAAGGACAGAACAGAAGGAGACAAAAGGAAGACTGTAAAATAAAAAACAGAAGAGAAGAGAAGCCGGCTGGGGCTGCTTTGCTGGGGGTCTGAGGATGGGAATGACAGAGCCTTGTAAGGCCGTTGCCTCGTAAGGAGAGAAGAGACCGACTGGATCAATTTCACAGACGTGAGCATGATAACAGGGCTGTGCTAATGAGAGACACATGATTTATTAATGACTTGTTGTTTCAGTCAGAGCCGAGGAGGGAACCACAGCAGTGCGAACAGACCAGGGTCAGGCATACCGGACAGGCGAGCTGAAAGAATAACGGCTGAAGAATAGAGAGAAAATAAACAATGAGGTATAATGATTCATGCTGGGACTTCGTTAACACGGAGGAGTGTGTGTGTGCAGTGTGTGTGTGTGTGTGTGTGTGTGTGTGTGTGTGTGTGTGTGTGTGTGTGTGTGTGTGTGTGCGTGCGTGCGTGCGCAGTGTGTGTGGGTGTGTGAAGAATAGATGGCATAGCTCAACTGCTCTACCAGTTGAACCAACGTGCTGTTGGAACTTTTTTTAAATAGGGGGAGCGCGTGTGGGTGTGTGCAGCAAAGCCAGGAAAATATATTTTTAGGTGATAGATTATTTGCTATCGAACTCTTAGTGAATTGGCAAAACGTGTGAATCATCATTAATGGGTGATGTAATCCTTGTCTAAAAGAGTGTCAAGTATAATAGCCACGTCGTGCTGACATTACAGAAACACGCTCATTTTCATTAACTTTTTTTTTTACGACTGTGATTTTCGAGAAAAGCCAGGGTGTGTTTGGAGCGGTGCCCACTCAGAGACAAATGACACAATACAATCTGCTCCCCTGTTGTAATTCATATCTACAGGGACACACACACCCCTTTCCCACGAAATGGCCTGTTAAGAAAATCAGACAATTACACCACATCATCAGTATCCTGCTGAATGGGAAATCACGTCTCTTTCTCCTCTGTTCTCTCTGTCGTCTTCCCACTCTTTCTCTCAGAGTTGTCCCTGTCCCTACTAAAGGAATGGTGAATACTGTTCTGTTCTCTCACCTAGCCTACTGATGTGTGTGTGTGTGTGTGTGTGTATCTAGTCATTACGCTGACTAATGGAAGCAGAGAAGCAGAAACAGCATTAATGCCGTTGCTCAACCTTGTAGGCCCACAGTCAGTTGAGCCTGTTGGTGCAATTAGATTAACATTGGGAGTTTCACCACATCAGACTGTGTGTGTGTGTGTGTGTGTGTGTGTGTGTGTGTGTGTGTGTGTGTTTGTGTGTGTGTGTTCCTCAAGTTCAATGACATGACTTCATCCTCTTATCATCATCATCCCCACAGACTGTCAGACATTGTCATAATCGTCATCCACCGGTCATCAGATCCACTCCATGGTGGAGTGAGTCAACGGAACTCTGGGTCTCCTTCCCAAATAGCACCCTATTCCCTACATAGTGCACTACTTTTGACCAGAGTCCCATGGGTCCTGGTCAAAAGTAGTGCACTATATAGGGAATAGGGTTAGGGTCAGGCCATTTGGGATCACTGTCTGAGGATACAGTTGACTCATTGTTCTGTGGCTGTCAGGTGAGCGTTGTGCAGAGCCGAGGGGTGGGGTTGGAGCAGAGAGGGGAACACAGTGTTCAGATCAGGGAACAACTGTTGAGCTTCAAAAGCCGTTTGTCACTGTTTGACTACCTCATAATTCAACTGGTGCGAAAATACTACAATCAGTTTTCATGAGGAGATTTTAATGAAATAAGTTGTACCAGAGAGTTTGGGCTTTCACTGCCTTGCCCCCTGACTGTGTACTGGGAAAAAATAGACTTCCCATCTGTTGGTGTGTGGGCTGAATTAATAATCGAGAAACTCTGGGGAACACAAGACTACATTTTCCCTTCTCTCTCTGTCTGTCTGTGTGTCTCTCTCGCTCTCTCTTTCTCTGTCTCTCTGTCTGTCTGTCTGTCTGTCTGTCTGTCTGTCTGTCTGTCTGTCTGTCTGTCTGTCTCTCTCTCTCTCTCTCTCTCTCTCTCTCTCTGTCTCTCTGTGTCTGTCTGTCTGTCTGTCTGTCTGTCTGTCTCTCTCTCTCTCTCTCTGTCTCTCTGTGTCTGTCTGTCTGTCTGTCTGTCTGTCTGTCTGTCTGTCTGTCTGTCTGTCTGTCTGTCTGTCTGTCTGTCTGTCTGTCTGTCTGTCTGTCTGTCTGTCTGTCTGTCTGTCTCTCTCTCTCTCTCTCTCTCTCTCTCAAAAAACAAATAACCCAGAAAATCACTGATCACCACACAGAGAGGGGGAATTCTCTCACTGTGTTTCAAAGTCAAACACCAGCTGGTAGCCATAGACCAGACAGACAGAGATAGTCTCTCAGGTTTCCTACAGTAGATCTCAGGCTCGGGAGATTGTGGCCATCCAGAACAAACAAACAGTTACCTCACATGTTCAGGTACTGTACTTCTAAACTGGCCTGGTCCCAGATCTGTTTGTGCTGTCTTGCCATTGGTGCCAATGGTCAGTGTCACTGTTTGCGTGACCATACGAGTTAGCAAGACAGCACAAATAGATTTGGGACCAGGCTACAGTCCTTCTGAACAGTGTAAGATAGCGATCCATCAGCGTTGGCCTCTTCCTCTAATTCTATGTAGAGCACCTGACTGGATGCTGTTATATTTTAATATTAGTTTGTGCTTTTAAAAAAGTCCATTAGCCTGAAGTATAATTCATTCCTCTTTCACGAAAATTGGATTACCACGAAGACGCTGCAATGCTGTGAGACCTATGAGCTCCTTCTCAGACCTTCCATTCATCACAGGGTTTACCTGACATAATTACGGGCATATTTTTAGCCATTTGTGCCGTTAAATTATGCACGTCTTTCCTGAGCGGTTGATCATCTATTTTATCCTGACAAAGAGGGATGATGTGTGAGGTGGGTCTAACGTGGGGTGAAGGTGTGACGATGACTAAAAATAAAAGGTGTGTGTGTGTGTGTGTGTGTGTGTGCGTGCACGTGCGCGTGCTTGCGGGCATGCATGCATGCGTGTGACGGTGTGACGGTGTGACGATGTGGAATGATTACAGTTTTCAGTCTGAGACAGTAGCCTACTTTCAGGTGTTTTTTTTTGTTTTTTACGATTTACTACCTATTGAATCACCCTAAACACATAGAGCGCAACTGAAATGGCACATTCTTCCCCTATTTAGTGCACTATTTTGGGCCCCGTGGGCCCTGGTCAAAAGCAGTGCACTAAATAGCGAATTTGGGAGGGAACCACAATGACCTACATGGTTGCTTACACTGTTGCCACAGATGACTGACTAATGACCACCGTCCTACAGGAAACAAAGCAACGAGACCTCAGGAAGGAACTGACTAGAGAATGACTTCATCAGGACATGTCAGTGACAAGCCTGGTACAGGATATGGAGCAGCCTCGTCTGTGGATGACCACTATGATACAGTAACAACATGTTTCAGTCAAGAGGCTGACAGGCCTAGATACTGTACAGTGGATTTTTTTATTCTAATGACAGTACAGTATGAAGGTAGATGGACACAGACAGAGGGGCCCAGACAGGGCTCAAACACCGATGTGTCGTCCGGAGTCGGGGGCTTTAACCGCACAGTAGATCTGACGGGGCAGCCAAATCCCGGTCTCCTTCCACTTTCTTTTAGCCAGACTTCATCAACAGAGAGAAGCTGGTGTTAATTACAAGCCCATTATTCTAATTACTCATCCTTTGGCATGATGACAAGACAGTCCCAGCAGCTTGAAGAGCTCTCATTGACAAAGACAATGGAGAGGAGCCTGCGTCCCAAATGGCACCCAATTCCCTATTCCCACATAGGGCCCCTGTCAAAATTAGTGCACTAGGTAGGGAATGTGGAGACATATGGGACATACCCCGAGAGTGCTAAACATTTCGATCCTTAATTTCTATTCTATCCTTCATCCCACTGACCATGGATAATTGAAAACACATTTGGACGGCTGTTGACCGCTGTACTGGGCCGTGTGGGTCCATAGGAAAACAGGATATGGCTGAGCAAGTTGTTTTAGTGGCTGACATGAGCCCATAGCCCAGCACTGCTTTACTCCCTCTTCCCCTCTCGCTCTTTTCTCTCTCTCTCTCTCCTTCCTTTTCTCCCTGGACCTGGATAAACGGCTGGAGAGCTGAAGCAATGTCTGCATCCCAAATGGCACCCTATTCCCTACATAGTGCCCTACTTTTGACCAGAGCCCTATGGAACCTGGTCACAAGTAGTTTAGTACATTTGGGAAGCAGACAATGTTTTCAGGGAAGTCAGTAATTAGTGTTTGTTTGATGGCTGATGGATGGAAAAGTGGAATTTAACCTGTTTTTCTTTGTAAAATAGTGCAGGCTAGAGTGTGTGTGTGTGTGTGTGTGTGTGTGTGTGTGTGTGTGTGTGTGTGTGTGTGTACGTGTGTACGTGTGTGTGTGTGTGTGTGTGTGTGTGTGTGTGTGTGTGTGTGTACGTGTGTACGTGTGTACGTGTGTGCGTGTGTGTGTGTGTGTGTGTGTTCGTGCGTGGTGTAGTGCAGTGGTGTAAGGTACTTAAGTAAAAATACTTTAAAGTACTACTGATGTAGTTGTTTGGGGTGTATCTGTACTCTACTGATCTGGCGGACTCACTAAACACAAATGCTTTGTTTGTAAATGACTACTGAATGTTGGAGTGTGGTCCTGGCTATCTGTAAATTTAAAAAAAATAAACAATCTGGTCTGGTTTGCTTAATATAAGGAATTTGAAATGATTTACTTTTGATACTTAAGTATATTTTAGCAATTACATTTACTTTTGATACTTAAGTATATTTTAAAAAAAAAAATGTTTTTACTCAAGTAGTATTTTACTGGGTGACTTTCACTTTTACTTGAGTCATTTTTATTAAGGTATCTTTACTTTTACTCAAGTATGAAAATAGAGTACTTTTTCCACCACTGTGTGCATGCGTACTAGAGGTTTTCATGGGGAAAGACATGGCATTCCTCCATGCAGCCATATGTTAACATATAATTACTTCCTGTTGCACTTGGTGACTTTACTCTACTGGGCCAAAGCCAAATGAGTGAGATTAGGGCAGTTTTATGAAAACATTGTTTTAAATTTTCTGCTCTTTCATCAACTGGTTTTCTCCTAACAAACAAGATTAAAGTCAACATCCTTTCCCAGAGTGCTTAGAGAGAAGGGACGCTCTCTTTTTGTCTCCAGAACTTTACTTACGGTTAAATCATTTGGGTTGTCGGTGAGATGTGTGTAAGATAAAACAGATCATGCTGTAAATACCGATAATGCATTTATGACGCAAGATGGATAATTATGGCTATAACCTGTTCGCAAATAAATCCTACAGATATGGAGAACATTTACCATTGAACTCATCAGTAAAGAACAATACTATGGATAACCTGTATCTTATCCTTATGTGATGGACGACAGAAATGATTTCAGGTATTGACTTTCTCTCTCAGGGACAGCATGTATTATTCATGGTGTGTGTGTGTGTGTGTGTGTGTGTGTGTGTGTGTGTGTGTGTGTGTGTGTGTGTGTGAGAGATCAATGGTTGCTGTCTGAGGCAAGATGTTAGACTCTGTGATGCCATCTTGCTTTTATGGCATCACTCAGGCCTAGGGAAAACCTCTCTCCCACTCTATCTCCTTTCCTGACAGAGCCCATTCCTCATGGCGTCAGCGTCGAAGTGTGCGTGTGTGTCTGTGTGTATATGTGTGTGTGTCTTCAGTGTCCCAGGGGGACTGGGAAATCTTTCCTCCGCTTTTGTTTTCAGGTTGGAGACAACGTAAATGTCCTCCAAAAATATAGCTGTCCTCCCTCAGTCAGAGGGCCAAATGTATTGTATTGTATAGGTGAAGGTATTTCCTCCTAGTATGTCACCCACCATTCAGGTCTTCCTATTGGAACCAGGTCTGTCACCCACCATTCAGGTCTTCCTATTGGAACCAGGTCTGTCACCCACCATTCAGGTCTTCCTATTGGAACCAGGTCCGTCACCCACCATTCAGGTCTTCCTATTGGAACCAGGTCCGTCACCCACCATTCAGGTCTTCCTATTGGAACCAGGTCTGTCACCCACCATTCAGGTCTTCCTACTGGAACCAGGTCTGTCACCCACCATTCAGGTCTTCCTATTGGAACCAGGTCTGTCACCCATCATTCAGGTCTTCCTATTGGAACCAGGTCTGTCACCCACCATTCAGGTCTTCCTATTGGAACCAGGTCTGTCACCCACCATTCAGGTCTTCCTACTGGAACCAACCCAAAAATACACTATCTGGCTAAAGGTGAGTTCATTCATCATCACAGCAACCTGATGCTACATACATCCATACTATTCCCCTTCTGGGGGCTTCAAACCGATGGAGGATCCACAAAGGTAGATATTCACTGTACCTCCCTCTAGACGTGGCTGACATGGGAATGGAAAGGGGAATAGCTATCTAACGATTATAAATACACTTCCTGGTGGATGTGAGAAGCCTCAAAGGTCGCCTGTCCACCTACCCACACGCATTTAGGCATGCACACACACACACACACAGACACACACACCAAAGGACTGTTCCTCTGGGACAATAGAGTGTGATGAATAGCTAACCCACCAGAGCTCCGTGCTAAGCCATAAGAAACCCCACCAGCCTAATTAACAGAAGGAGAAACCCCACCATGTTGCCCTGCTCCTCATCTCAATACATTAACATGAGAGGCAGCATTAAAATAGTTGAGAAACCTACGCTATCCAGCTCTAGATATATGTTATCTGAATAAACTATAGGCAGAGAAGAAATATGCCTGAGATATCAACCCCTCAAACCCCGCTGCCTGTCATGAATAGCTAATAAAACCGTCTGGTGCAAATTGCATACAGAGAATTAATTAAATGAATAATGAATTGATATCCATCTAACAGGCGTGAGGGATGATTTGTCTCGTGGTGCCGTGAGTGCGCCTGCCATTAACGATGGGGAGAGATTGTTGTTGCTGCTGCTCCCTCCCTCAGACAATCTTAATGAAAGAGAAATGAAGAACCCCATTCTTTTAATAACACTTGTTATAATGAAACTTCTCTCTCTTCATGAGCTCAGGGAGGGCATATGCGCAGTGACAAAGATTTCAAGAAATTATAAATTACACACCATACCAACACGGAATTCACTCTTTGTTACCGTAGAAACAAACGTGCCAGGCATCCACTTCTTTGTCATCTGGCTTTGGAGCGCCCAACAGAGAATATCCCCTTTTTATCTTGCTGTATTTTACTGCTGAATACAATTAAAGCTGCAATATGTCACTTTTTAGGCAACCTGACCAAATTCACATAGAAATGTGAGCCATAGATCTGTCATTCTAATTGAAAGAAAGTCTAAGAAGCTGTAGAGCTGTTCTATGTGCGCTATTTCTATGCTTCCCTTTCTTAAGTTTCGTTTTTGCGTCTTTTACTTTCGGTTTTGTACTCCAGCTTCAAACAGCAGAAAATACAATACAATGGGTGATGGAAAATATATGTCTCAGTGGTTTAGATGGTACAATGATTCTCTACACTATGAAATTAGTGCACTTTTAAATAAATAAATAAAAACCCTAGCATAATCAATACTCTATTGAGGATTCTGAACAGGTGCCAAATCGTTGTTCTTTTGCTCTGGAATCAGCACAGCGGGAGGGAGACACATTCCGACTTTCATTAGGAGAGAAAGACCGTGAAGAACAGAACAGTACAGAGCAGAACGGCCCACTTGGTTTAAAGGGCTGGTTTTAAATAAGTCCTCATTAACACAAATAGGTATTTGAGTCAGATTCCCACTGAATTAAGTCTCTCAGGACACATAGGCTGAATCTAGCAACACTGGGAAAGGACAAGACCATAGTATCTACAGTATTTCTTAGAAACTGCTTATCCTTCCACTTATCAATCATGATTGCATCTTGATTGTTGATGAAACTAAGCCATAGGATCTCTATGGTCATAGCTCTCTGGTCAAACTCACAGGTTATGTCCAGACCTGATAGGACCCATGACAATGAATTTGTGCCTATCTCCAGTATGAACCTGTGTTCTGTCAATCATTGACCTCCTCTATGTCCCAATAGATGCAACATCTTAGGGCTTAACTATGTAACTTCCCCTCTGAGAGACAATCAACGTCACACAACTTTAACCCTCTCCTCTAACGGAACTGCTGCAGGAAGTAGTCTGGGACAGGAGTGTGTGTATGCATCCCAAATGGCACTGCTCTTTGCCAGAGCACTACTATATGGGTCCTAGTCAAAAGTAGTGCACTACTGTATAGGGAATAGGGTGTCATTTAGGGCACAGGCGTTGGTTTCTCTCCAGTACAATGGGCCCCTGCCAGGCCCAGGGCTCTCCTCCCACTCCCCCACAGAGCACAGAGCCAAGGGCCTCCTCCACAGACATACACACACAAAAACAAACACACTCCCACTCCTTGAATTCAATTAGTCTGGAAGGGGCAACAGGGGCCCTCAGGACAATATTTTCATAGCAATAAGGAAAACCTAATATTTTAGGAAAACCTAAAATATGTGTCTCCAAGCCAGCTTTACATTTAACAGATGCTCTTATCCTGAGCAAGAGCATACATTTCGGTACTTTTTCCTACTGGTCCCCCGTGGGAGTTGAACCCACAAACCCTGGCATTACAGGCACCATGCGCTACCAACTGAGCCACACCGGTGGACTATTATAAAGCCTCTTGAGGACTACATACGTACAGTCGAGGCAAACGTTCAACTTCTCAGCGAGGCGTGGACGGACTATCATAAAATAACTTGTATAGGTAATGTAGTGTATGGTTGGGTCAGTGGGGTAACCACTTCAACACAATAACAGGCTCTAGGGTATGTGACATAGCAGTGCCTTTGGGATCAGAGACAGAGCTCCAGTCTTTTCATATTAAGTTCTCTGTCTGTGAATGTTAATGCAGATCCCAGCACACATGCAGTACAGTAAAACCCTATGATAACCATGCGTGTGTGTTGGTGGATATGTCCCCCGGGGCAGTAACCACAGCGGATATGAGAGAGAGAGAGAGAGAGAGAGAGAGAGAGAGAGAGAGAGAGAGAGAGAGAGAGAGAGAGAGAGAGAGAGAGAGAGAGAGAGAGAGAGAGAGAGAGAGAGAGAGAGATACTTTGTGGAGTGTCTGGAATCCACAGCTAGCCTGGAGTTCCACAGGAAGCATAAATTAATCACCAGATTTCGGATCACCTCAAAAGATGTACCCAGCATGCCACAGGGGCGTCCTCAGAGCAGACAGACTTCTGGGATTGGACCAGGAAGGAGAGTCAACTCCACTATAGTCACCACTCTGGATCTGAGTCCCAAATGGCACCGTATTCACCAAATAGTGCACTACTTTTGACTTGGTCAAAAATAGTGCACGACATAGGGAATAGGGTGCCATTTTGGACACACACGAGTACAGACAGTGATTCAGCTTCAATAAGACTTGTAAAAAGCCTGTGGTTGTTTTGTCTTCAAGCAGCTTTGGGTGGATGACTTTGGAAAAGTTACAGCCACCATATTACTTACATGGTAATGAACTTTTTTTTTTTACTGCTATAAACACACCCCTTCTCTTCACTTATTTATCATGAGACATTAGCCACCTTTGAGAAATTCTATGATGACTTTGGGACACATGGCGGTCCCGCTTGGCCCAGTTGGTACAGCATGGAGCTAGCCACGCTAAGATTGGCTGAGGCCATCCATACGAATATGTATGCATATTGCATATGCATATATATATTTGGATAAAAGCATCTGTAGAATGTTATGTTTTACTTTGTGCTTATGGTGCAGACTGTACCTGTATCCACTCTTTGTTGTTGTCCTCCCCTGGTGTCCATGCGTTCTCATAGTAGTTGAGTCTGGCTCGCTCCGGGGACCAGCCAGGGTTGTACTGGGACGAAGCTACGATCTGCTCTGATGCTATCTCCCCTGACTCCATACCCAACGGGTCTGTACAGTCAAAGTCTGAGAGAGAGACAGAGAGAGTGAGAGAGCGATGTAGGTAGAGAGAGAGCGAGAGAGAGGTAGAGAGAGAGCGAGAGAGAGGTAGAGAGAGAGAGAGGTAGAGAGAGAGAGGGAGAGAGATGTAGAGAGAGAGCGAGAGAGAGGGAGAGAGAGACAGATGTAGTGAGAGAGAGAGAGGGAGCGATGTAGAGAGAGGGAGAGAGATTGAGAGAGAGAGAGAGAGAGAGAGAGGTAGAGAGAGCGAGAGAGAGATGTAGAGAGAGAGCGAGAGAGAGACAGATGTAGAGAGGGAGAGAGAGATGTAGAGAGAGAGAGAGAGATGAAGAGAGAGAGAGAGAGAGAGATGAAGAGAGAGAGAGAGAGACAGATGTAGAGAGGGAGAGAGAGATGTAGAGAGAGAGGGAGAGATGTAGAGGGAGAGAGAAAGAGAGATAGAGAGGGAGAGAGAGAGAGAAAGAGAGAGAGAGAGAGAGAGGGAGAAGTGGTGGGAAATAAGGGGAGAGAGATTGTGTAAATTTAGAGCTGAAAGCACCATCCAGTCATCCCAGGCCAGAGCACACATCAACCCCCAAAACAGAGCTGGTCCCTGGGGAGAGAGACACTCAGTGGCAGGGTCTGGGCTGGTACTCTGGTGGCCAGAATAAAGAGCCACATCAGTGCCGCCTCAGCTCAGCAGATCCTTGCTTCCGGTTCCTTTCTCCCACTACCACACACAGAGGCTTTAAATGGAAGGCAAGCACAGTGAAAGTGTGGTGCTACATCAAGACATAAAGCTTTAGTCATAAAACATTCAGTGTAGGGCTAAGTTCACTGTAACCTGTAATCGGAAAAGAGAAACTATTATGCATTAAAGTTGAGCTAGTAGTTTTTCCTCTGGTGCTGGTTCATCTCTCCTTTAAAGCTCCCTGTAGGCAGTTTATGTGTTTCGCACATGGTGCACATTTCCTAATATTGTTGTCCCTCGGGGTGTTAGGGCAGGTTTATTGTCGGTGTTCTGGGCCGTAAATCTCCCAGAATGCCCTGTCCCAAGCAGGATAGAGGGCATCTCCTTGTTTATGTTGACATGGTGCTACCGTCCAGGGTCAGCCAGTGTGTGTGTGCGTGTGTGTGTGTGCTTGTGTGTAAGTATACAACCACCGGCCAGGTCAAGAGGTGAGCTCTTTTTTCGCCATTCCCCGGAGTCCCATATGTAGCGGAGTTGTCTAGACGCTGACCCTATGACCCCCAGGGTCAGGCTCGGACCCTGGCCCCAGTCTGCCCCTGCTGTCTCTAGTCACCCACCCACCTACACCCACATCCCCACATCCCCACACACACGCGCACACACACACACACATCACACACACACACATCACACACACACATTAAGGCAGGCACACACAGTTACGTATTGTGTAAATCAGCGTTGTTCAGCGTCAAGCAGATGGAGAGACCATCTGTTTTAGCTCATAGACAGTCCCTGACTGCTGCATACCCTATACCTTACTCACTACTGCAGAGAGAGAGAGAGAGAGAGAGAGAGAGAGAGAGAGAGAGAGAGAGAGAGAGAGAGAGAGAAAGAGAGAGAGAGAGAGAGAGAGAGACAGAGAGAGACAGAGAGAGAGAGACAGAGAGAGAGAGAGAGAGAGAGAGAGAGAGAGAGACAGAGAGAGAGAGAGAGAGAGAGAGAGAGAGAGAGAGAGAGAGAGATGCAAAGATGAGGGGAAAAAATATATATATCACATTACACTCTTTTCTTCTCCTCTCTGAAAGACCCCCTTCTTCTTCTTCTTATCAACAAGTTGGAGGAGGAATCTGAACCTCTCCATAAACATCAACCAGACCCAGTTGAACTTCTATCTGCCCTCTGACTGTAAACAAAGAGTCTCTGGTTTTCAGCCCTGAGGTAAATGTGATCATGTGTGCTGCTATCAGCTATAAGCTATCAGCCTGCGTTTTAAGCAGCAGCCCATTCCGTGAAGTGTGGCGCTGGGGGATCAGGGAGATAGTCGGGAAGTGTTCCAAATGGCACCCTATTCCATTTAGAGTGCGCTACTTTTGACCAGAGCCCTTATGCAGCCTAAATCAGGGCTGTCAGGGAGAGGAGACGAGCCTGCTTCATCACCATCAAAGCAACACCTTATCCATCCTACATAACCCCCTCTCGACTGAAGTGTACAAGTCTTATAATATGTACGGGGTAAAAAGGAAAACCCATAGATTATACATCAAAGGGCGTAATAATACAGTCCTACTAGAGCACCACAGTGGATAAAAACTGTCAGAGACTTGATCTTCCGTCTCTCTGATATGAGGATCCATTCAGCCAGGTCGTAAAGCTGCCAACTGCATAATTAGGTAAGTACGACAGATGTCAAATAATGCAGTGACTTGATGAGTTCATGTTGGTGGATTAGTGTTTTGATTGTATCTGTCCCTATCTAATAAATGTAATACTGGTGGATTAGTGTTCAGTCTGAACACATGTTATGTTTACGTTGCCATGGTGCTGAGCTGTAGGGACTATAGGGACTGGTGACACAGGCAGTCATCGCTGTATGCGGCTGTGCTCAGGCTCTGTGTGAGTCTATCTAGGGACCTCAGCACACATGCATATCACTACTCCCCACGGGGGACCTAGCACCATCTGGGATGATTAGTGTTTTTTTAACACCAGTCATCGCCATAACAACCCGACAGGGGGGGGGGGGGGGGGGGGGGGGGGGGGGGGGGGGGGGGGGGGGGGGGTGAGAAGGAATGACTGGAGGGGTGGCTTGTGGAAAGATTTATGGGCTTCGAGGTGGTTGTGTTTCATCAATGAAATGTTTAGCCGGAGCATTTCTCAAATTGGGGTCATTGGGGCCGGGCCCCAGGACGAAGAGGACTGTTTGGAGGGGCTGGTGAGGCACTGTCCACCCCCGGTGTCTCTGCCCCCACAGCCCACTGTGTTGAAGTCAGGCCTCGTAAACTGGGGGAGATGGCCCATGCCTTGTATCACATCTCCTTAATGAAAAGACTGGGAGCTGTTGATTTATTAACTGACTTTAGTCCCACATTAAACTACACGTGTGGGAGTGGAACAGGGACCACCCCTCATATGTAGGGAGGGGTGTATGGTAGTTTCAGTATGTACAGGGATTGTAGCTTTATCATTCATGGTGAAAGGTCATTTTAGCAAATGCTAAATGTTGATATTTTTTTTA
Source organism: Oncorhynchus mykiss (assembly GCF_013265735.2). NCBI lineage: Eukaryota > Metazoa > Chordata > Actinopteri > Salmoniformes > Salmonidae > Oncorhynchus > Oncorhynchus mykiss. The sequence goes on along the minus strand of NC_048575.1, from coordinate 26,656,484 downwards.
CATTTTATCCTAGTAGACAGTTAAAATAATGCATCTCTCATTGTAATTGGACCATTGATGATAGACAGTCACCTACCTTCTGGCACGGTCCGTTCCAACACAGTGAAGTTGGCAGAGAATCCCTCCTTGGCGATGGCACTGTCTGTGTTGATTATCAGGGCCAGGATGCCCGTATAAGAGATGATACGACCAGGGGTGTTCTGACCACAGTACCGCCCAATGTACGGACCAACTGGAGAGAGAGAGAATGGGAAGGAGGGAGGGAGAGAGGGAGAGGGGGGAAAGGGGAGAGAGAGAGAGGGTGGGGAGATTGTCAGTTACCAAGGTCACAGCTGAAGGTGGGAGTGTGTGTAAAGTTAGGAGTTAAGCCAGTATTTGCTTGCCCTAGGCCTGTCACATGGGTGTTCATACACAATAAACACATACACCCCCCCCCCAACGGAGGTGAGAGAACTAGTGTGTTGATGAAGCTATGAGCAGGACCTAAAACCTGGGGCTGTATTTGTGTAAGACCAGAGAGGGTTTTCACTAAGTGACCTCATAAAGAGGCATGGAGAGGGAGAGAGAGAGAGAGAGAGAGAGAGAGAGAGAGGAGAGAGAGAGAGAGAGAGAGAGAGAGGAAGAGGGACTCCTTGTTAAGACGAAACAAGGTCAAGGTTTCCGTCTGTTTTGCACCAGTCATAAATTCCTGGGCCTTTTTTAAGTGAGTGATGTTTTAGTGTTGAGGTGGATATGTACGATCTGGCCACAGTGGAGAGAGTTCTCAAAGACTGGTTTAGTGTTGAGGTGGGTATGTACGGTCTGGCCACAGTGGAGAGAGTTCTCAAAGACTGGTTTAGTGTTGAGGTGGGTATGTACGGTCTGGCCACAGTGGAGAGAGTTCTCAAAGACTGGTTTAGTGTTGAGGTTGGTATGTACGGTCTGGCCACAGTGGAGAGACTTCTCAAAGACTGGTTTAGTGTTGAGGTTGGTATGTACGGTCTGGCCACAGTGGAGAGAGTTCTCAAAGACTGGTTTAGTGTTGAGGTGGGTATGTACGGTCTGGCCACAGTGGAGAGAGTTCTCAAAGACTGGTTTAGTGTTGAGGTTGGTATGTACGGTCTGGCCACAGTGGAGAGACTTCTCAAAGACTGGTTTAGTGTTGAGGTTGGTATGTACGGTCTGGCCACAGTGGAGAGAGTTCTCAAAGACTGGTTTAGTGTTGAGGTGGGTATGTACGGTCTGGCCACAGTGGAGAGAGTCCTCAAAGACTGGTTTAGTGTTGAGGTTGGTATGTATGGTCTGGCCTGGCCTGGCCTGTTTTAGTGTTGAGGTGGATATGTATGGTCTGGCCTGGTTTATTGTTGAGGTGGGTATGTATGGTCTGGCCTGGTTTAGTGTTGAGGTGGGTATGTATGGTCTGGCCTGGTTTAGTGTTGAGGTGGGTATGTACGGTCTGGTCTGGTTTAGTGTTGAGGTGGGTATGTACGGTCTGGCCTGGTTTAGTGTTGAGGTGGGTATGGTCTGGCCTGGTTTAGTGTTGAGGTGGGTATGGTCTGGCCTGGTTTAGTGTTGAGGTGGGTATGGTCTGGCCTGGTTTAGTGTTGAGGTGGGTATGGTCTGGCCTGGTTTAGTGTTGAGGTGGGTATGGTCTGGCCTGGTTTAGTGTTGAGGTGGGTATGGTCTGGTCTGGTTTAGTGTTGAGGTGGGTATGGTCTGGCCTGGTTTAGTGTTGAGGTGGGTATGGTCTGGCCTGGTTTAGTGTTGAGGTGGGTATGGTCTGGCCTGGTTTAGTGTTGAGGTGGGTATGGTCTGGCCTGGTTTAGTGTTGAGGTGGGTATGGTCTGGCCTGGTTTAGTGTTGAGGTGGGTATGGTCTGGCCTGGTTTAGTGTTGAGGTGGGTATGGTCTGGTCTGGTTTAGTGTTGAGGTGGGTATGGTCTGGCCTGGTTTAGTGTTGAGGTGGGTATGGTCTGGCCTGGTTTAGTGTTGAGGTGGTTATGGTCTGGCCTGGTTTAGTGTTGAGGTGGGTATGGTCTGGTCTGGTTTAGTGTTGAGGTGGGTATGGTCTGGCCTGGTTTAGTGTTGAGGTGGGTATGGTCTGGCCTGGTTTAGTGTTGAGGTGGGTATGTACGGTCTGGTCTGGTTTAGTGTTGAGGTGGGTATGTACGGTCTGGCCTGGTTTAGTGTTGAGGTGGGTATGGTCTGGCCTGGTTTAGTGTTGAGGTGGGTATGGTCTGGCCTGGTTTAGTGTTGAGGTGGGTATGGTCTGGCCTGGTTTAGTGTTGAGGTGGGTATGGTCTGGCCTGGTTTAGTGTTGAGGTGGGTATGGTCTGGCCTGGTTTAGTGTTGAGGTGGGTATGGTCTGGTCTGGTTTAGTGTTGAGGTGGGTATGGTCTGGCCTGGTTTAGTGTTGAGGTGGGTATGGTCTGGCCTGGTTTAGTGTTGAGGTGGGTATGGTCTGGCCTGGTTTAGTGTTGAGGTGGGTATGGTCTGGCCTGGTTTAGTGTTGAGGTGGGTATGGTCTGGCCTGGTTTAGTGTTGAGGTGGGTATGGTCTGGCCTGGTTTAGTGTTGAGGTGGGTATGGTCTGGTCTGGTTTAGTGTTGAGGTGGGTATGGTCTGGCCTGGTTTAGTGTTGAGGTGGGTATGGTCTGGCCTGGTTTAGTGTTGAGGTGGGTATGGTCTGGCCTGGTTTAGTGTTGAGGTGGGTATGGTCTGGCCTGGTTTAGTGTTGAGGTGGGTATGGTCTGGCCTGGTTTAGTGTTGAGGTGGGTATGGTCTGGCCTGGTTTAGTGTTGAGGTGGGTATGGTCTGGCCTCAGTGGAGAGAGTTCTCAAAAGCCACTGAGAAAAAGAGGAAAGAAATGGAGAGAAAGGGAAAAAAACGGAATAAGAGAATGTCAAAAGAAAAGAATGCAATAAAAGTGAAACCAGGACACACTCCACTGAGCACTTTAAATTAGTTCGTGACACATTGTGTGTGTGTGTGTGTGTGTGTGTGTGTGTGTGTGTGTGTGTGTGTGTGTGTGTGTGTGTGTGTGTGTGTGTGTGTGTGTGTGTGTGTTCCTCTGTCTAGATGTTAAGCAGGTCTGGAGGCCTGGTGCTTATCTCTGATTAGTAAGCCTGTGATCAGTGGTGAGTGAAGGTCAGGCTGCTGCCCTGCTCCCCTCTCAACCTATCACCTCCCCTCACTCTAACATGCCATGTACAACCAGGCCTTACATCCAGACACACAGATGAAAGGGAGAGGGGGTTCACCAGGACAGGGTCTGATGGCTCAGATTCAGCATTATAACACAGAAGGGGGGGGGGGGGGTGTATGAACTGGGGTTTAGGGGGGAAGGGCATTACTCCTCTACCATCCAGTGTAGGATGGCCTGGTGTGTGTGGTGGTGGTGGGGTGGGGTTGGGGGGGGGGGGGGGGCATCTCCTAAATGATCTGCATGACTCAACGGCACTATGAAAATGTTAAATGCTCTGTTGTGAACTCTGTGTCTCTGCATGTCTCTATGGTCCTGGTGGGAGGAGAGAGGAGGGGAGATGGGAGGAGTAGGGAAGAGAGAGGGGGGAGAGAGGAGGAGAGAGGATGGGAGATGGGAAGAGTAGGGAAGAGAGAGGGGGGAGAAGAGAGGAGGGGAGATGGAGGGAGGGGGAGGAGTAAGGAAGAGAGAGGCGGAGGAGAGAGGAGGGGAGACGGAGGGAGTGGGAGGGAGGAGTAGAGAAGAGAGGGGGGGAGGAGTGGAGAAGAGAGAAGGGGGAGGAGAAAGGATGGGAGATGGAGGGATGGGGAGGAGTGGAAAAGAGAGAGGGGGAGGAGAGAGGAGGAGAGATTGAGAGGGGGGAGGAGAGAGGAGGGGAGATGGAGAGAGGGGGAGAAGCAGGGAAGAGAGAGGGGGGAGGAGAAAGGAGGGGAGATGGAGAAGTAGGGAAGAGAGAGGGGGGAGAAGAGAGGAGGGGAGATGGAGGGAGGGGGTGGAGTAAGGAAGAGAGAGGCGGAGGAGAGAGGAGGGGAGACGGAGGGAGTGGGAGGGAGGAGTAGAGAAGAGAGGGGGGGAGGAGTGGAGAAGAGAGAAGGGGGAGGAGAAAGGATGGGAGATGGAGGGATGGGGAGGAGTGGAAAAGAGAGAGGGGGAGGAGAGAGGAGGAGAGATTGAGAGGGGGAGGAGAGAGGAGGGGAGATGGAGAGAGGGGGAGAAGCAGGGAAGAGAGAGGGGGGAGGAGAAAGGAGGGGAGATGGAGAAGTAGGGAAGAGAGAGGGGGAGGAGAGAGGAGGGGAGGTGGAGGGAGGGAGTGAGGGGGGAGGGAGGGAGGGAGGGGGGAGGAGTGTGCCTCCAGCCTTCTGTGCTAATGCACCACTGATCTAAAAGGCACCACAGGTACTGTGCCCAGCCCTCATCAGACAGGGCCTGACACACAGCACAGCCCCCAACCTCCCCCGACGTCTCCTCTGTCTCCTCCATGGCCTTCTGCCTCTACTGCCCCTCCCATGCTCCAGACCCTGCTGTCTCACACACCCAATTACTCTGGATGTGAGAAGTGTTACGTTGTTATTTCCAGTTTTTAGACCCCCAAACGACAAGAGAGAAGACATTGCTGTGGTTGGCTATATATTTTCTTTGTTTTCAATGGAAACATTATTTGCGCTCAGACAGGAATAAGAAACACTTATTCTGAGAGTGTTAAATAAACGTTTCAGAATTTCACATTCAGAATAAACGTGTGTTCCTGAGAGAGGGTAGTTTCATGTCAACGTCTCTGTTGTTTATCAGAGATGTCAGTGTTGTTGATGCGTTTCACCGAGGGATTCAAATAAAAGTGCTAATTATGTGACATAGACTGAGCCCGCGAGGTCTTCACAGCCTGGTTAATCAACACGGTTCTTCTTGGAGAATTTATACACCTTCTATATCATACCTGAAGCAAGTCTGACACTGTTCAAATCCATTCTAAACTCAGTGAGAAACAACAACTAAATCCCAACCTAGACAAAGAGTTTAGGTTGTTTCTGGACAGGGGAAAGTCCACTGGTCAACAGTAGGGTGGAGTACCACCCTTGTCTACATACCAGGCCTTCTCTCAACTGACAAACATAAACAACTCCCCCAACACAATAGGTGTCTGTATGGGAAGGAAGGGAGTACGGTAGATTATTTGAACTAGGACATGTTTGGCATTGAGCCATGATGACTAAGCTATGTGTCCAGTCCACATTCACCAGTCCTATTCAGTGTGTTTATATTACCATAGTGTATAATACTAACGCTAACAAAGATACTATATCTGACCAGATATTTGACTGTGGCTCACCTCCAGGGAAGCCGTCCCAGATCTCTAGCCTATCGTATCGACAGAAGACCCCGGTGGGAGGAGTGGTGTCAGGCTCCAGCTCGAAGCTCTCGAACTCCAGGATGATCTCGGACATCTTGGGGGAGAAGATCATGAAGGTGCAGTCCAGGTTGTTGGGATACTTCTCCGGGAAACCAGGTGACTTTATCACCCCGCTGTTAGACGTGAAGTTCCTGGAACATTCCGGACCTGAGAGGAGGAGAGGCAAATAGAGATTTTGAATTGATATATCTGTTTATTAAACCAGGGCTTTGACATCTATTTTGCAACTGAGAAAGAAGGAAAGAAAGAAAGGTTTAAGAGAAAGAGAGAGGAAGAGCAATAGAGGACAGAAAGAAGACAGAAATATTGAGGATAGACAAAGGGATACTTTAGAGTGTCTTGTTTTGTGGGATGAGAAGCTCTGTGAGCCAGATGGTGCTTTGAAGTGGTGCTTTATGGCACTGAGACCACCTTAACATGTTTGTCATTCATTCAATGGGCCGCCGACAGACCAAAGGCTGGAGAATATACACCACTCCTCCCTTCTCTCTCTCAACTTCTTATTCTCTTTCTGTCGTTGACTTCCCACTTCTGCATCCCTCAGTGTGTGTGTGTGTGTGTGTGTGTGTGTGTGTGTGTGTGTGTGTGTGTGTGTGTGTGTGTGTGTGTGTGTGTGTGTGTGTGTGTGTGTGTGTGTGTGTGTGTGTGCATGCGTGCGTGCGTGCGTGCGTGCGTGCGTGTGTGTGTGTGTGTGTGTGTGTGTGTGTGTGTGTGTGTGTGTGTGTGTGTGCATGCGTGCGTGCGTGTGTGTGTGTGTGTGTGTGTGTGTGTGTGTGTGTGTTGAATCTGCTGCTGCTGTAACATCTAGCCAGAGTGAGTATAAACATCATAGAAAAGCCTCAATCACCAGCATAGGGCTGAATGAACATGCACCCGGACACAAACACGCACGCACGCACGCACACACGCACACACGCACACACACACACACACACACGCACACACACACACACCAGTCCCCTCATTACACGTCTGTGCGACATATGAGAAGTGCTTAGAGAAAATTACAGCCTCAGCGATGAGAGGCAAGGGGGGCTACAAACACACACACACACACACACACACACACACACACACACACACACACACACACACACACACACACACACACACATACACACACACATTTGCCCGTTTTTTGTTTTATACCAACAAGTCAAAACATTTACTCATGGCTCTGTGGAGAAAAGGCTTTCAGCTGATGAGGGAAGTGAGCAGATTTCACACATTCGTCATTTTACACAGCTTCATGGCCAGACAAGTATGATTTATTAACACTGCTTGAAGATTGGCAGGACAAATACCAAAAACTGCATAAAAACGATTTAGTGGTATTCTAACTCAAGAGAGACCATTAGCCTGATGAACGGCACACCATCAGAGAAGACTAAACCATTGTTAACTCACGTTTTCATTACAACCATTAGTCGTAGAACTGTGCAGTGGTTAATGTCACTTCCATGTTATTCTGACAACCTTTCCATGGGCGCAGGCTGATTGAGGCAGAAATTGTGGGGGAGCCATCACCATCACCATCACCATGTGTGGCTAGTTAGATAGAGCTCTGTACACCAGTGTAACAGCCCACGCAGCTTAAGTGAATGTGGCAAAGTTTTTCCCCCTGTTATTTAGTCCTCTGCAGGCATCTCGCCAGGCCCCAAATTCAGGACCATCAGGACCCCTTCAATCTGTCTGACACACGTTGGAAATGAGAGGAGAGTGGCTTATGTCGTGGCTTTTTTGGGGGGAGGGGTCGAGGGCGGGCTGATGGGAAGAATAAGGCAAGGCAGGAACACCATTTCGGTTTGACTGTGATGCGAGTTGACATTTAGTGCTGCTCTGAAAGCTGCTGGTTTTCAAAACAGCGGGTCTTGCCATTACATTTTCCTTTGGAAAACCAAGAGAAACCAGAGAGCGATTCCAACTGCGCTAAAATATAATTCCCATAGATGTGGCTCTCCAGAACTCTGTTGGCCTCCACTTAAAGTCTGATCCTGGGGTCGGCTGAGTTGGGGGACGGAGGGAGGTTCAGGGGCCCACAGGTGTGTGTGGAACATAACAGACCAGACAACCGGCTACTCCATGGAAAGAAGTCTCCGACAGCCCTTAAGTGCACTGGACCACAGTTTGCTGCAGAGTTCCTAGTGGATATACAATTTAAAAGAAAGAACAGCTCGATATGGCTTCCAGACTGAAGCTCTGTCTGAGAGGAGCTTTCCACTTGGTCGCCGCTTTCTGTCGCTGTTGTCTCATATGATGTTTGACAAGTGTAGAATTGGTCCAAAAGAAAATCCTTTCAGACCAAAAAAAAAAACAAGAAAAATAAGAAAAAAAAGAATCCTTTCACACTGTGTGACTTTGCTCCCAATGCCTGTGTGAGGAGCGGAGAGGACGGCGCTGGCCACTCGCTAGGACTGCAGGGCTATCTTAGAGCAGGATCAAAGGACAGTCAAAGGGAGTGGGAGAGATGGAGCGCTAGGCTAGTGGGTAACAGGAGAGCATGTCTGTCTGTCTCCGCTACGTTCTCTCTGTGCCCCATAATTCCATGTTATCACCACCACCTCCTACATCCAGACGTCATCCCTTTCATAGTTTCATTCAGCCACAGAGCACAGAGGGACAGGGAAGGGCAAACTAGCGGCCATTGTGTGTTTTTGTGTGGGTGTCTTGAAAAAGATGATGGGCGCAGAGGAAAAGATCAGAACGGAATAAGATGGAATAAAGGAAGGGTCCATTCTCCCCTGAAGAGATAATCAGAAAACAGATTTCTCCTTGGTCTCATTTGATCTCGTTCTGCACGGAAGGTCATTCCTCAAAAGTTCCTCTCATCTCTAGCTACCTCTCTACCCACGGTGCTTTGTGTTTGCCTGATGGTATGCTACAGTTGAGCTATTTACTGTGTGCGTGTTTGTGTCTGTGTGTGGCCAGCTTCAGGAGGCAAATAATGTGGCATTGATAACCACACGTTAACCCACAACCCATTGTCTGTCTCTTTCTGGTTTTGCTCCTGTTGTTTGTGAATCGCATCGCCCCCGAGAGCCGTACCAAGATGCACAGGGCCTGTAAACACTCCAGAGCTTCTTCCTGAAAAACACAAACTTCTCAGAGAGAGGCTCAGTCGAGCGCATCCCAATAGCACCCGCTCTTCTACCTGCCAAGGCCCACCGCCACACACACACACACACACACACACACACACACACACACACACACACACACACACACACACACACACACACACACACACACACACACACACACACACAAACCTACAAATCACTTTAACTGAAAGAGATCAGACAGCATGCTGGAATTAAACAAACAGTATAATTTATGACGGGTGTTGAGACGAGCAGCAGCCTCAAAAACACAGTGTTATGACGGGTGTTGAGACGAGCAGCAGCCTCAAAAACACAGTGTTATGACGGGTGTTGAGACGAGCAGCAGCCTCAAAAACAGTGTTATGACGGGTGTTGAGACGAGCTGCAGCCTCAAAGCCTCAAAAACACAGTGTTATGATGGGTGTTGAGACGAGCTGCAGCCTCAAAAACAGTGTTGTGACGGGTGTTGAGACGAGCAGCAGCCTCAAAAACACAGTGTTATGACGGGTGTTGAGACGAGCAGCAGCCTCAAAAACAGTGTTATGACGGGTGTTGAGACGAGCTGCAGCCTCAAAAACACAGTGTTATGATGGGTGTTGAGACGAGCTGCAGCCTCAAAAACAGTGTTGTGACGGGTGTTGAGACGAGCTGCAGCCTCAAAAACACAGTGTTATGACGGGTGTTGAGACGAGCAGCAGCCTCAAAAACACAGTGTTATGACGGGTGTTGAGACGAGCAGCAGCCTCAAAAACAGTGTTATGACGGGTGTTGAGACGAGCTGCAGCCTCAAAAACACAGTGTTATGACGGGTGTTGAGACGAGCAGCAGCCTCAAAAACACAGTGTTATGACGGGTGTTGAGACGAGCTGCAGCCTCAAAAACAGTGTTATGACGGGTGTTGAGACGAGCTGCAGCCTCAAAAACACAGTGTTATGACGGGTGTTGAGACGAGCAGCAGCCTCAAAAACAGTGTTATGATGGGTGTTGAGACGAGCTGCAGCCTCAAAAACACAGTGTTATGATGGGTGTTGAGACGAGCAGCAGCCTCAAAAACACAGTGTTATGATGGGTGTTGAGACGAGCAGCAGCCTCAAAAACACAGTGTTATGATGGGTGTTGAGACGAGCTGCAGCCTCAAAAACACAGTGTTATGACGGGTGTTGAGATGAGCTGCAGCCTCAAAAACACAGTGGCTAGACCCCAAATGGCATCCTATTCCCTAAGGTCTAAAGTAGTGCACTATGTAGAGTTTATTTAACAGGTAAAAGTCACAAGTTGTTAAATATATCTTTCACATCTTCTAACCTCAAGTCCCAAAGTGCTAAGGATTTACTTTTCGTGTCAAAATCTTCAACGTACCCAAATCTTTACGGACACATAGACCAATCAACCAATCCCTATCCCAGTCTGTTGTCCCCACATGCATCAAGATGGCCACCATTGTTCCTGTTCCCAAGAAAGCTAAGGTAACTGAACTAAATGACTATCACACCGTAGCATTTACTTCTGACATCATGAAGTGCTTTGAGAGACTAGTCATGGATCATATCACCTCCACCCTACCTGACACCCTAGACCCACTCTGCCCTAACCCATCTGGACAAGAGGAATACCTATGTAAGAATGCTGTTCATTGACTACAGCTCAGCATTTAACACCATAGTACCCCCGAAACTCGTCATTAAGCTCGAGACCATGGGTCTCGACCCCGCCCTGTGCAACTGGGTCCTGGACTTTCTGAGGGGCCGCCCCCAGGTGGGGGTAGCAAACAACATCTCCACCCCACTGATCCTCAACACTGGAGCCCCACAAGGATGCATTCTCAGCCCTCTCCTGTACTACCTGTTCATTCTTGACAGCGTGGCCATGCATGCTTCCAACTCAATCATCAAGTTTGCAGACGACACTACAGTGGTAGGCCTGATTACCAACAGCTGAAGAAAAACAACTGAAATGGTCCACCCACACAGACAGTGTTTTGAAGAAGGCGCAGCAGCGCCTCTTCAACCTCAGGAGGCTGAAGAAATTTGGCTTGTCATCTAAAACACTCACAAACTTTTAGAGATGCACAATCGAGAGCATCCTGTCAGGCTGTATCACCGCCTGGTACGGAAACCGCAAGGCTCTCCAGAGGGTAGTGCGGTCTGCACAACGCAACACCGGAGGCAAACTACCTGCCCTCCAGGACACCTACAGCACCTGATGTCACAGGAAGGCCAACAAGATCATAGAGGACATCAACCACCCAAGCCACTGCCAGTTCACCCCGCTATCATCCAGAAGGCGAGGTCAGTACAGATGCATCAAAGCTGGAACCGAGAGACTGAAAAACAGCTTCTATCTCAAGGCCATCAGACTGTTAACAGCCATCACTAACATAGAGTGGCTGATGCCAACATACAGACTCAAATCTCTGGCCACTTAAATAAACGGACTTAATAAAGATATCACTAGTCACTTGAAATAACGTCACTTTAATAATGTTTACATATCTTACATTACTCATCTCGTATGTATATACTGTATTCTACATCATCTACTGCATCTTGCCTATGCCGTTCGGCCATCGCTCATCCATATATTTATATGTACATATTCTTAGTCATCCCTTTACATTTGTGTGTATTTGTGTGTATAAGGTAGTTGTTGTGAATTTGTTAGATTATTTGTTAGATTTTACAGCATAGTCGGAACTAGAAGCACAAGCATTTCGCTACACTCGCATTAACATCTGCTAACCATGTGTATGTGACCAATAAAATGTGATTTGATTTGAAATACGATTTCAACAGCTGACTTGGGGCCTCTTTCAACATGCTCGTCCCCTCATACATTTTCCTTTAGGCTAGGTTTGTCTATTTAGCATTTCAAAATGTTTCTTTAGATGGTGAAAGGAGACTGCTGTAATACCGTGTGGCTAATCATTGGTTACCACGGCGACATGGCACATGCCTTTAACATGACTGCCTCTCTCTCCCTCCTTCCCTGCCTGGTCAGGATTATTATGGACCAGGGCCTTAATGTCCGGAGGTGCTGTTCTAAGTCTGCTGAGCAAATCCCTGCTGCATATTTTCCATGTGTCGATCTGGTTGATAATTAGCCCAGTCCACCTAGTAACTAGCTACTTCTGGGTGGACGTTTCCTCGCCTGTAGCTACACTGATAGAAGGGTTAACGGGCAGTGGACAATTACTCTTTGGACACATAATCAAATGTTAACCTGAAGCTACAGCTGGGGGTGTGTGTCATTCATTCAAACAAAAACGCACACGCACATTCTCTCTCTTTTTGACGCACTGACAGGCATTTAGCATGTCAACATGCTTATGACATAATTTCCTCCTATGTTGACAGTGAGGGATGAGACAGAGCACCAATGAGGGGCCTTAAGCATAAAGAGAGAGTTTGAGTCTAAAGTTTCTATGGGGTGTGTGCCTGTGCCAGATGTGACCTGTGCCTATGAGAGCGCACACGAGATGAAAGCTGAACGGTCCACGTGCCCTGCATCAGTCTCCCCCTCTCCCTCACCTCTCCTCATTCCATCCTTCTCTCCTGGGAGTTGACACAGGTGTCCTCGTAAAAAGCGCTCGCAGAGCAGGAACATGATAAACGGCTCTGGGGAGTGAAATGCGGAATGATGGGGCTTTTCACTTAAAGGCAGGGCAGATAACCTCCCTCATCCCCTCCTCTCCCCTCCTTCCCAATCCCCTTTTCTCCACTCTTCAAATTCCATCGAAGTGAGCAGCATCAGGGAGAGGGGGAGGAGGGATGGAGGGAGGAACAGTGGCATGATCCCTGCCTCTCTCCCCCTCTCTCTCCCCCTCTCTCTCTTTCTCTCTCTCTTTGCCCACTTCAATGGGCCCGGCGCCAGGCTTGATGTGGCTCTGAGAGTTACAAATTGCAGAGCTGTTAACCAGAAGCATATGGCTTCTTTCAGAAGGAGAGGGACCTTTTCTGAGACACTTGAGGAAGACTTTAAGTGAGACAAGATGACAGGATAAACATAAAGGCTTCTAGTCAGGAAGGATGGCCTGTTTGTCTTCTGAAATCCGGCCCGGACCATTTGGCCTAAACGGGTGATGTGCCTGGCTGCCACAGAAGAACCGGCCCGGTCCTGACGGCACAACCATGATGCCAGCTTTACAGGGGATGGTCCGGAGCAAAACATCCCCCCAGGACTACAGCATCCTGGGTAGGCTCCAGTAGGCTCCAATAGGACATATTCCCCTCTCAGTGAAAACACATCTGGATATCAATATGATATATTTCTCCATATCGCAACGCCCTGCATTCAGCACTTCTTCCCCCCATCCCTCGTAGCCCAGGGGCCCTAACCCAGCTCGTTTCTAATCAGTCCTTTTAATGGATGAGACTGGGAAACACCTCCTCAGAGGAATGTGGTGTGTACAATTGAACTGCCTCATCAACAGGGAATGCTGCACTTCACTGAAGTGTGGGGAGATGTGTGTGAGGCAGCTGGCGTGTGGGCGCATTAACATCAGATCAAAGGGACACACACGCACGGATACACACACATACCCTACCCCTACACACACACACTTCAGAGATTAAAAAGAGGGCCCTGTCAGGGCTTCCATCTTCTCTGAGTGTCTGGGTCATCCCATAGACTGGCTGAGGGTTAATTAATCAGAGTGGAGTCTGCTCTCTGTTGCACCTGTCTGTGTCCACCCTCTCTCCCAGTTACTCAATGGAAATCCTTTCCCCAGCCCTCCATAAACACAGGAAGCCAAGGCAACAACAGGAAGCTCTGCCTCTTGTGTGGTCTTCAGATAAAGGAGGAAGAACATCCCATGACAGTATTGGTGAAAACAAGACTGAGATTGTATTGTTGAGGAAGGAACTTCTTCAGGGTTTTTTGACGACAGCTGAATATATGAATTTGAATTTAGCCTATCAGAAACAGGAAGCCATTGATGACTCACCCTCTCCACTTAACCATGATGATGTGGAGTCACGTAAACCGAGGAAGAGGACATTTCTCAGTCTGGATGAACAAGAATCATCATGTGTCTATGACTACAGTACGTCTCAGAAGTACTGCAAGAAACAATCAGTTGCTACAGATTGTTGATGGAGAATATTTGCGTTGGTATTTTATTAAGGTTCCCGATTAGCTGCTGCCAATTAAGGCAGTTATATACACATGGTACACATTAATATATATTAATATATACACATTAATATATACACATTAATCCGTTTGTGTGGAGCCATATTGTTTAGCATATGTAATACCTTGATGCATTAAAGCAGCAGGACTAAATGGCAAACAAACCAGGAAACGAGTAGAAACATCCTCTTTATGCTAATTATACTCGTGATTAGACGTCTCGGCCTCCTATGTATCATCCCTCTTCTCCAAAGCGACGTCCCGAGCTGTGTGTGTGTGTGTGTGCGCGTGACGAGATTTTGTGATCGCGTGTGTGTGTTTTTCATTCACTTGGTCTCCTCTCACCTGTTTTGAAGACCTCATAGCGGATGGAGAAGCCTGCTCCATGGGTCTCGTAGTCGGACACAAACTTGATGTAGAGCTGGTTCCCAGAAGACACCACGGGTGACGGGGCGATCTTCCCACAGTACTTCCCCACCAGCTGACCATTCTCATCCACGCCGTCACGCACCTCCACATAGTCATACCTGAACAAAGGAAAAAGAAGAACATGTCACATGTTGTATTGGGTAGGTATAATACACACACACACACACACACATACACACAACTAGTTGGAAATGATGGACCAACAACCAAGTTTATGTTTTGATAGTTGCTCCTCCCTAATGCAGAGAAAACATGCTGCAGTAGTAATGAGATCGACAGGATAAACCCAGGAACAAGCGGGCAGGTTCATATTCTCTCCACGTGGCACAGCTCCACGTTGTTAGATAATGCCGACACTGCAGAGATTCTAGAACAATGACTCCCAGCTGTACTAAGTCTAGGTTTACATAACGCTGTTCAGGTGAAGCTGAGAGTGTGTGTTAGGGCTGGTCTTCTCCCTGGTAAAGGGACAGATGCCTAAAGAGAGAAGTGTGTGTTGGATTATATTTATTATATCTGTGATGTGTGTGTGTGTGTGTGTGTGTGTGTGTGTGTGTGTGTGTGTGTGTTATACTCCTCGAAGGTACAGTGAGACCATCAGACACAGGTGAAAATGCAATCAGGCGGCAGCCACGTGCGCACGCTCCAAAACCTACTAAAATGGCATTTCAGACGCATGGCTGTTGACGTGAGGAACTGGCTAATTGAGTCAGCATGAAGCTTTAAGACCAGGGAGGAAAGCGCCTTCCGAATACGAATGGGTAGCAACGGGAGCCAGGCCACACACACACATTGTGTGTGAATAACATAAGATGGAGTGAGTCAAGGCAATCTGAATCTGAGCAATGGGTGGTCTGAATGAACACAGCCTAAGGTGATCTAGACTGATAAACAAAGTTTGTGTGTGTGTGTGTGTGTGTGTGTGTGTGTGTGTGTGTGTGTGTGTGTGTGTGTGTGTGTGTTTATGCCTATGCGTGTATGCATGTGCTGGATAGATACATACTCCATGCTTTGTTTTCATTGTGATTGACATGCAGAGTGCAGTAAGGGGAGCTGTGTGGGTTCAGGTTACCATGGTATTTAATCACCCATAACGCCCATTCCCAATGAATTCAGCTCGGTGGGGCACTTATCTAATGTATTCCTGCTCAAACCTCATGACCTGCTGTCTTCTCCCTCCAATCCTCCTTCTCATTACTGTCAACCATTAAAAACACATAACCTAGACCCAGCTACTTAATGCATCCGTACACCCACCGCTAGCTGGCGCAACCGCGCATCCCCGCGCACTTCGCTAAAATATGTGCCTCCTAGGCTAACTCTAGGAAGAGTCTGCTTTCTCCGTTTGGCTACACCCCGATCCCCAAATGACTGTCAATACACTTTCACTTCAACAAGTGAAGGTAGGCCAATTCACTTAATGCTTATGGTATTTGCACAATAGATGACTCAGGCTACACTCTGAGTGATGGATTGGAATAGGGGGCTATCCCTCGGGTGGAAGGAGACAAGTATCCACATGATCCACCCTCCACCCCTCTCAAATGGTTTCTTTCGCCTGCTTTGAATTACACTTAAATGGGGGGTATTTGGGAAATGTTAAGGAAGGCGCCACGGGCGACACAGGAGAGGGGGGCACACACTGGATCATTAGAAAGTGCTTATGGCAACCTGCAGCTTATCAAGATATGATCTCAGAAAGAGGTCATATCTACTGTAAGCCATATGTTTCTGTGGTGGGGTGTACAGCTTTGTTCAGTATCCCCTTCTGCAATATTGGGCTCTCTCCTCTCTCTCTGCAGACTGAGTCGGACCTTTCCATTCCACAGCTCACAGCACAGAGGGCATCAATCTGTTCTGTTGTGTTCTGTCTATAATTCACCTCTCTTACTCTGGTACATCATCGGAAGCCTCAGAAGACCTCATAAAGACGGCGCAGTGGGAGAGAGGATGTAGACGGAGGGATGGAGAGACAGAGGAGTCGAATGAACGAGGGAATGTAGGATAACGCGCCCTGGGGGCTTTCTGTCTGCTTACGAGGCAAAACAAAAAGAGTTCTTCATTGCTTCAACAATGTCTGGCCCTGGGCCTTCTGTTAGCCGGGTGGTTGTGTTTCAGCAGGTCTATAGGCACCGCTATGATCTGATCTGAGAGCAGTGGTTCTGTGGCCTAGCCCAAGCTGTTGTCATCTGGAAGTCATTATAGGATCGTTTGCAAGGCTGGACAACGCAAAGCTTTCGATTGACAGACATATTAACCTTGTACTGCAATGGGTTAAATCAGGGTCACACAGAGTGATTCTTGGTAGTCTTATACAAATCTACCTTGAAACAAAAGTATACACCTCACACACATGGTTATGGGCTTAAACATGTACCATGTCAGATATAGAGTTGAGTTTGCATCCCAATATTACACTTTATATACATCACAGAAGAATTGAAATATAACAAAACTGTTTGACATAGAAACACTGCATTTTCGGTGTGTTAAAAAATATATATGTTTATTCATTATGAAATGATGTGTGTGTGTGTGTGTGTGTTTGGGAGCCCTCTGAAGTGAGGGAGGTCCGTTAACAACAACCATAATGCCTGACCCAAAGACCCCGGACAGACAGACACCCTTAGAAGGGAATACCGTTCCCATCCAAACACAGAGGCGGTGGCCTACTTTTTAAGCTTGGCCAGTCCTCCAGCTGCCCTCGATTCATCATTTCATTTAAAACTATCCTCAGGCTCCACAAAGTTACATTTGGAACCCCCCCCCCCCCCCCCCCCCCCCACAGACAGTATAATAATTTGTTACGTTACATGTTGTCGTTTTCCCTTATAGACAGTAGGATCCAGCTGAATCATGCCCCAGCTATAACATTTCATTCATCTGTCTGCTCCACTCCAGCCTGGATGTGCCTCCCACAACACTAACAGTGAAAATGGTCTGCCAATCCAGAGGGGAAATTAAAAGCAAAAAAGGGATGAATCTAATTCTCCCCGACCATCGCTTCAGCGCCTCCAAATGTATTACCCTGCCTTCTTACTGCGGGGAGCGAGAGAAAGCAATCCTGCTGTGTCAAACGGGAACATTAACCCACCTCACACAACCCAAGAGGAGGCGATGAACCACAGGCTAACAATATAACACAGTTTAAACTGCCTTCAGCTTTCCCTTTTAGAAATGATGATCTCTCTAGCTCTATATAAAAGAAAAAGCATAGGATGTGGTTATGATAGATGGGATATGATCCTGGTTAATAAGGAATAATGTTAGAAAGCGCTGTTAAAGCTCGATACAACAGGTTATAGTTCTTTAATCAGGCCCATTTAGAAACATAAGTCCATGACCGAGTAGAAAGCTATAAAACAAATGTACAAATATTCTTCGATATTCTTTCGCCTGGTAGAACTGTGTCACAGCAAACTGTCAAAGATTACGTCCGAAATGGCAGCCAAATCCCTACAGTGCATAGTGCACTACTTTTGACCAGGGCACATGGGGCAATAGGGAATAGGGTGCCTTTTGGGATGCACTCCAAGTCTGTCCTCTAGTGTTTCTTTTTCTAGAAACATGTCACCTCCAAACATGACCAAAACAACTCCCAGGGTTAAAACTAACTAAAGTGGTCCAAACAACAGAACTGAGCTGGGAGGCCTATAGAGTGCGTCCTAAATGGCATCATTTCCCCTATATAGAGCACCAGTACACTATGGGGTACAAAAGTAGTGCACTACACAGTGAATAGTGAATAGCGTGTGATTTGGGACGCAGCCTCAGAGAGTTCTAGATGGGATTTACAGGTAAAGCCTGTTGTCAGCTGTCCAAAAATTCGCGCTCTGAGATCTAAAATTCTGCTCAGGTGCTAGCGAGACGTCAGGGCTAACAAACTGTCACTCAGGACTGGAGCATCACATCATTACTGTTTCTACAAGGAGGCCGCCGTCCTTCTTTTTCCAAGCGTGAAGGGGACGTACCTCACCAGGTCAGATGGACTGTGCTTACAGCTTTCCTCCAGCATGTCACATTCATTAACCCACAACTATAATAATAGTCTCACCCAACCTCCTTCCCCCTCTCCTCCCCTCCTCTCTCCTCAGGTCTGTAATGAACTAACTGTCAGTTGCTGAGTCTGACAGACAAGGAAGGAACAGGGTGGGCAGCAACAGACTCTACATTTAAACGTCCGACTCCGTCTCACACTAATCGAGTTATTAACTTTGTGATTTCAGACTGCCGAGTAGCCAGGGTAGGAAAGACCCACAGTTCACTGAGCTGAAATGGAAACTTGGACGTGAGACATCAAGGGTGTCTCAAGCAATCAGTGGCTTTTTATAGCTTCTTACTCCAACAGTCCTGCATTCAGCCAACGGGAGAGAGTCAGGACAGATTAGTGCCTAACCAAGTCCCCTTAGAACCGGTGTGTGTCTGTGAGTGAGGGAGTGTGTGTGTGTGCGTATGTGTGTGTGTGTGCATGGGAATGTGTGTGTGTGTGTGTGTGCTTGGGAATGTGTGTGTGTGTGTGTGTGTGTGTGTGTGTGTGTGTGTGTGTGTGTGTGTGTGTGTGTGTGTGTGTGTGTGTGTGTGTGTGTGTGTGTGCGGGAGGGTGTGTGTGTGTGCAGGAGGGAGGGTGTGTGCGGGAGGGAGGGTGTGTGCGGGAGGGTGTGTGTGTGTGTGTGTGTGTGTGTGTGTGTGTGTGTGTGTGTGTGTGTGTGTGTGTGTGTGTGTGTGTGTGGGAGGGAGGGACCCACCCAGTGGTGGAGGCCACCACCATCACCACCATTCTGAAGAATGATTAGAACCGAAGTGTTTAGAAGTGGGCTAAGGAGGGGAGAGCGGAGGAGAGCTTCTCATTTGGCCCTTATACCATACCACATGGCTGTATAAGATCCTCCCTACACAAAGTCCTCCACAGCTGCATCCATCAAGGCTTTTGCGTGTCACTCGTTCTGGCGAGCCTCGCTTGGATCAGCCCGGCCCAGCTCATTGCAAAGCCCAGCCAATGTCATATTTTTAGATGTGACTGGTTGGTTTTGATTTTTGAGGCTGCTTCTGCAATTACCATTATCATTGGTGGATACAGTATATCATTATCAGATCATTATCATTGATTGATATATCATTATCAGATCGTTGTCATTGGTGAATGACATTGTTGAGAGATCCTGCATGCGTTCTACCCAACAATCAGTTGAATGAATTTGGGTATTTAGACCCAATTATTGCATCTCAACACAACACAATGCACCTTCATTAGGAAATATGAGAGAGAGAGAGCAGACAGAATGTGGAGAGAAGTTAGTTAGCCTTAGGGGGTCGCTATCTGCTAAACTTGGCGTTGGCTCACGCTAGGGTAGAGGAAGGTATGTGGGG
This sequence comes from Oncorhynchus mykiss, assembly GCF_013265735.2. Classification (NCBI taxonomy): domain Eukaryota; kingdom Metazoa; phylum Chordata; class Actinopteri; order Salmoniformes; family Salmonidae; genus Oncorhynchus; species Oncorhynchus mykiss. The sequence goes on along the minus strand of NC_048575.1, from coordinate 26,637,090 downwards.
GAGGGGGAGAAAGACAGCTAGAGGAATAGAACCAACCACACAAGCGAAGGTCTGCAAACCTCATGTCCTTGTCGTACGTGGAAGGCTTTGTGCTGTTTGCTGTTTTAGCTTCTCGTAAACTACGAGGTGTGTTCAGCTTACACACTTTCTCCCTAGGCCCTACAGAAAGCCCAGAAGACCAAAACAGATCAGTACCATATTTCTGTAGCATAACTGCTGTTATGAGCTCACCAGATCATTACACACACAAACCGTGAGCCGTGACAAGTCACGATAACGTGATTATACATGGTCTGCTGTAAGACTAAAAGGAACTCCAGTTGGACTGTGGGGTGAGATTTCAAGGAAAACTCCACCCAAAAATGATATTTTGGTATTTGTTCCATTAGTCCATTGGGGATATAGTCCCCGAAATATTTTTCGGGTCAGCAATCAAGTTTGCAAGATACAGAACTTTCAAAATACAGAAATACAGCCGGTATGATAAAGGAATTTACGACCAGTCGTTCCACTAGTCATAAATCAATCGTTGGATAAACTTGAACTTCAACTTGATCTAATTGCTTAATGTGTAGAGCTCTTTTTGGAGACATGCTCAAAGGCTAGCGAAATGCCAACAAACAGAAAACCTGTATTCCATTTCACCCTGGAATCTATTTCCTTTCACTGTCTATTCATGGGGTTAAACATTTAATGGAAGCAATAATTGTGGTAGTGATGCGAGAAAGTGTTAAAGTGCTGGTATTTTGCACTCATTACGATCCCTTCATTTTCCATAAAACATCTTGTTATCATGAATAAAACAGGGATGGATAACCACAATTAATTAGAGAATCGCCCTGGGTAGAATGGAAATATGCATTTAGCACTTTTCCCTTTCCAAGTCAGCTCCTGAAATTAAATACCATGCATATTTGTAGAAGAACATGTTTATGAATATTCAGGTAGTCACATTGCTGTTACTGAATATCCAAGCAGATTGTTTTCTAGGAAATGCATTATAACATTAACTCGGGGTCGGGTGACAGTGAATAACCAACTACATTACTCAACTACTGAAGTCTTGCCTCATGTCTTGCAACATGGCCTACAGTGCCTTGCAAAAGTATTCACCCCCTTGGCGTTTTTTCTATTTTGTTGCATTACATCCTGTAATTTAAATAGATAAATTGGTGAAGTGAAATGAAAAATATAACTTGTTACAAAAAAAATAATTAATTTAAAAACTGACAAGTTAAAAACTGACAAGTCACCCCCTTTGCTATGAAGCCCCTAAATAAGATCTGGTGCAACCAATTACCTTCAGAAGTCATATAATTAGTTAAATAAAGTCCACCTGTGTGCAATCTAAGTGTCACATGATATCTCACATGATCTCAGTATATATACACCTGTTCTGAAAGGCCCCAGAATCTGCAACACCACTAAGCAAGGGGCACCACCAAGCAAGCGGCACTATGAAGACCAAGGAACTCTCCAAACAGGTCAGGGACAAAGTTGTGGAGAAGTACAGATCAGGGTTGGGTTATAAAAAATATCTGAAACTTTGAACATCCCACGAAGCACCATTAAATCCATTAATAAAAAATTTAAAGAATATGGCACCACAACAAACCTGCCAAGAGAGGGCCGCCCACCAAAACTCACAGACCAGGCAAGGGGGGCATTAAATCAGAGAGGCAACAAAGAGACCAAAGATAACCTCGAAGGAGCTGCAAAGCTCCACAGCGGAGATTGGAGTATCTGTCCATAGGACCACTTTAAGCCGTAAACTCCACAGAGCTGGGCTTTACGGAAGAGAGGCCAGAAAAAAATAAGCAAACATGTTTGGTGTTCGCCAAGAGGCATGTGGGAGACTCCCCAAACATATGGAAGAAGATACTCTGGTCAAATGAGACTAAAATTGACCTTTTTGGCCATCAAGGAAAACACTATGTCCGGCGCAAACCCAACACCTCTCATCACCATTCCCACAGTGAAGCATGGTGGTGGCAGCATCATGCTGTGGGGATTTTTTTCATCAGCAGGGACTGGGAAACTGGTCAGAATTGAAGGAATGATGGATGGGTCTAAATACAGGGAAATCTGTTTCAGTCTTCCAGAGATTTTAATTAATATTTATTTATCTGTTATTTTACCAGGTAAGTTGACTGAGAACACATTCTCATTTGCAGCAACGACCTGGGGAATAGTTACAGGGGAGTGGAGGGGGATGAATGAGCCAATTGTAAACTGGGGATTATTAGGTGACCGTGATGGTTTGAGGGCCAGATTGGGAATTTAGCCAGGACACCAGGGTTAACACCCCTACTCTTACAATAAGTGCCATGGGATCTTTAATGACCTCAGAGAGTCAGGACATCCCATCCGAAAGACAGCACCCTACACAGGGCAGTGTCCCAAATCACTGCCCTGGGGCATTGGGATATTTTTTAGACCAGAGGAAAGTGTGCCTCCTACTGGCCCTCCAACACCACTTCCAGCAGCATCTGGTCTCCCATCCAGGAACTGACCATGACCAACTTAGCTTAGCTTCAGAAGCAAGCCAGCAGGGGTATGCAGGGTGGTATGCTGCTGGCATAAATTTAAGAATTGGACGGAGGTTCACCTTCCAGCAGGACAATGACCCTAAGTATACTGCTAAAGAAACACTCAAGTGGTTTAAGGGGAAACATTTAAATGTCTTGGAATGGCCTAGTCAAAGCCCAGACCTCAATCCAATTGAGTATCTGTGGTATTACGTAAAGATTGCTGTACACCAGTGGAACTCATCCAACTTGAAGGAGCTGGAGCAGGTTTGCCTTGAAGAATGGGCAAAAATCCCAGTGGCTAGATGTGCCAAGCTTATAGAAACATACCCCAAGCGACTTGCAGCTGTAATTGCTGCAAAAGGTGGCTCTACAAAGTATTGACTTTGGGGGATGAATAGTTATGCACGCTCAAGTTTTCCGTTTTTGTGTCTTATTTCTTGTTTGTTTCACAAGAAAAAATATTTTGCATCTTCAAAGTGTTGTTGTGTAAATCAAATGTTACAACCCCCCCCCCCCCCCCCCCCCCCACACAATTTTTTTTTTATTAATTCCATGTTGTAAGGCAACAAAATAGGAAAAATGCCAAGGGGGGTGAATACTTTCGCAAGCCACTGTATACTGTAGTGTACAAACAAAACCTTGGATAAATTCCACAACAGAGTAACTAGCAACCTTGTAAAAACAGAGAGAAGATTGGAAATTGGACAAGAAAAGAAAGAAGGAAGAGTGGATAAAAAAAGACGATAAGGTAGAAACAGACAGTAGCAGAGTAGCAGGTCCTCATATTGTCTGTGTCAGTGAGCCATTTCTGGGGCTATTACTGAGAGGACAGCTCCCATTTGTCCCATCTTGATATCTGAGAGGGATGTGATAACAGAGAAAGGAGAGGAAAGAAGAGAAGAGAAGAGAAGAGGAGGAGAGGAAGAGAGGAGGAGAGGAGAGGAGTAGAGGGGGCTATACTGCAGCACGGTTTAGATCAGGGCTGGATCTAGCCTTTTGGGGGCCCTAAATAGGATTTGGTTGGGGGCTACCCTGACAAAACATTTTAGTGGTCCCCCTCTTGACGGCGGATGTGAGTTTTAAGGTTAATTTCTTTTACTTCTAAAACATTTTCCACGGAGCGTAGAGAAAATGTTTCAGTTTTGAAGCACGTTTTCTGCAATTCTACACAATTTGCCATTAGACTGCGAGAAAATTTAACAATTTTATGTACAAAATTCATGCAATTCTACAAATTTTACCATGGGGCACAGATATTTTTTTTACAGCTAATTTCCTGCACTTTTATTACACATTTTGCCATGACTTATGCCATCTTAATTTGATATCTGAGTGAGAATGACAAACAGAATCAATGTGGGCCCCCTGGAGGCCAGGGACCTGGGCCCATGCCCTGAGTGCTCGGTCAGTATTCAGCCATGATTACTACAAGTTTAGATAGCTGGCTAGACTAACTACCAATCCAAAAATGGTTAACTGACATGGCTAATTGATTGACTGTCAGTGACTGACATAACAAGAGAAAAACTGTTGAATGATGCACAATCAAATGTCAAAATTGCACCTGTTATATTCTACATTTCTGACTCTCGATTGTAAATTCAGACCCTGACAGTTCCTAGGGCCATTGTTACAACAATGACAAGTCAAGGGTGATAAAAGGGTAATAAAACCCCTCCTTTCCTAGTCTCCCTGGCCCTATACCACTAAAGCTAGAATGCCGGAATGAAGCACGAATGGGGGCCGGCCATCGAATTTTAATGTTAATACTTTCATAGGATCTTAATAGGGCTGCCTGCCATGACATGTGACCCTGCGGTCAGTGAGCCTTCCCTGCCCTGCATATGTCTCCTGTAATGATGCCTGACCCCATGTCCTCTTAGTGTAACTGACAGCCAATCACAGAGCACATATACAGGGTCATCCTGGGGTCACTCTGACACTGTACAGGAAGAGTATGAGAAGAGGAAGTGCCTTTGCCGTGAAGGAATACCGTACCATACAAATAATAATAATCCCTCTAATCCATTTCATTATGATGATGATATGATGAATGCTATGAAAATGAGAGGCAAGGCGGAAGGAGGAAGAGGGTCAACAAGTATTTCACTGTAAACAATGGACTCATGACCCACTGAACTTTGTGTGGGACTGAAGAGAAGATACGGTATGACTTCTGATTTACGAGACAGCCAGCACGGCGAGCGAGACATATGCAAAAAAGAAGAACAGACAACAGACACGCACATTCAAAAACAAGATAATTTTCAAACTATATGGCCCATTTGTTGACTACTGTGAGATGCATGCTCCCTCCCTCCCTCGTGAGTAACGAGCTGTGTGTATATTCTGCACAGTGGATTCTAAGAGTGGGGGAATAGGGGGGGGGGGGGCGGGGTCAAACAGAGGTAAAGCTATTGGGTGGCATTTCTAGGCTTTTTTTCCTCTCCACAATGAGGAGAGAGAAAGGAGGGAGGAGAAAGGGTGAGAGGAAAGGGAGAGAGAATGGGGGGCAGAGAGAGAGCGAGAGAGAGAGAGAGAGAAGAAGAGAGAGAGAGAGAGAGAGAGAGCGAAAGAGAGAGAGAGAAAGAGAGAGAGAGAGAGAAAGAGAGAGAGAGAATAAGAGAGAGAGAGAGGTAGTGGTAGTGGTAGTGGTAGTGGTAGTATTAGGCTAATGGGTGACAACATGAAAAACGCTGGTGGTCTGGGGGCACAGGGTCAGTGTCGGGCAGGGCAGTAGCAGAGTAGAATAGACCAAGACAGGCCCATCTCCTCTCTCACTCAGCCGTCCCCTGATGCTTTTATCTGGCTCCACACTGGCTAGGGAGCTGGCGGGCAATAGTAATAACTGTACTGGGACTTGTTCAATTAAAAAGGCCCATTCACCTCTCTCTTCCTCCGCATCCATCCTCCCAGAAGACTACAGCATAGAAACAGCAAGGGTTTATGGGAGGCCGGGCCCTGGACCAGGTCAGAGAGACATACAGCCGTCTGGGAGTCTGTAGGGGCTGGGATAGAAGTCTGGGATAGCCCCGGTATTGGCTGGAGAGAGGAGCAGGGAGGACAGAAGGAAAAGGGATTTTGTGCAGGGCGCCCTTGCTACTCTATCACACACACACATAAAGACAGAAGTGGCAGGTAGCCTAGCGCTTAAGAGTGTTGGGCCAGTAACCGAAAGGTCGCTGGTTTGAATCCCTGAGCCGGAGAATCAACAGTTAACCAACAACTGCTCCCCGGGTGCCGATGACAAGGATGTTGATTAAGGCGACCTGCCACAACATCTCTGATTCAGAGGGGTTGGGTTAAATGCGGAAGGCACAATTCAGTTGAATTCATTTGGTTATGCAACTGACTAGGCATCCTCTTTATTTCTGCTCCTGACAGGAAGCGGAAGAGGATGACGATAAGAAAACAACGGGAGTCATTTGGAATGTGTGTGCCACATGTATTTTGGCGTGACCAGTTATTTGACTGATTGCCAGATAACCAGGGACGCTCACATCCTCTTCTCATGGCTGCCTCATCCCATCCTCATTTCCAATCAAAATTCCCCTTTGTTCACACTTTAATATATTTCATTTGTCTAACGATGATGTTGTTCGGAAGCCAAATAGGCCATGCTGAGAAGGCTGTGAGGGGGAGGTAACAAGCAGTGCATCTATTCCACAACAACAAAAACAACATGTGTGGGCCGAGGGCTGTGGGCCGGGCAGAGGGTAGGGTGTATGGAGGGCTTGGCATTAACCAGTCTTTACCCACTGCCCATGCTGATTAAAGTGCTGATCTGATGGGCTAGCCTAGCCGTTCCTGCCAAGTTTTTGGAAGGCAAATTTTCTGACCTCTCCTTACTGGGCCTTATATGCACACCCTGGTCTGGCTGGAGCCCATTCGCCTAGTAACTAGCTGCCTCTGATCATGCTTGCGTCCTAAACTGCACCCTAGTCCCTATATAGTGCATTACTTTTGACCAGAGGCTCTAGGTCAAAGTAATGCACTATAGGGAGATGGGTGTCGCTATGTGCAGCCCATGTCCCCCTCTAGCCTCTAAAGGGCCCAAGGATGGCGAGGAGAGGAGGTGAGAGGCCCTCTCTATGACCCTTTTTAGGGGTGGCGCGGTTCAGGGGTAGGGGGTGGCACCAGGGTAGGGTATTGTAACAGGGAGGCCACTAGCACCCCACTGTGAAACAATTCAATCTTAAAAGGGTACTAAATAGTGGTGCAGAAGGAAGAAATATACCATCCATGTGCCTATTGAGGCTATTTTAGGTAATGCAATTATGATGTGAGGAAAAGGCGGTAGCTTTGTTGATTTACAGAGAAGAGATCAAGTGGGAAAGCCAACAAAGCGAGGGTTTGTGGAGTAGCTTTAACTCAATCAGAGATTAACGGGGTCCAGAGACATCCATCACTGCCTGATTTCCCGCTGCCGCTGCCTCCTGCTTGCAGTCGGCCCACACACAAACATAGACGCAGGCATGCACAAACACACACACCCCTGTCAACCTCCAGAGAGCTGTGGAGTGAGGGCCCGGGAAACACCACACCAGCTATCGACGAACAGGTTGGCAAACCACTCCACGGTGTGCATAATCACAGAGATCGGACGGAAAACTATGGACCGAGGACGTTTGGAATCCAGCCAACCTGAAATAGAAGGACTTTCCTACCGACTGCAAAACAAACCCACTTGGCCTTCAAAGCCTCTCCTACTAAGCAAGGCGGCTTTAGGGCAACAAACAGGCCTGGGAGGACCTGGGAAACAAGGGCACATCAATCAAACCCCGAGGGCCGTTCAGGGCTACGGCACTAAACCAAACAGGGCTAACATGCCCAGACAAGGTGTACTAACACCACTGACTACAGCCCCAGCCGGCCACGTCAACAGGCCTCCACAACCTCCAATAGGCCTCATCAATTAAAACAAGATTCCATGGACTCTTTCCTATAGAGACTGGGAGGGTGGAGGGTGGAGGAGAAGAGAAGCATTGTGAAGTACTGTTTTCCCTTTCTTCCTACAGCCATCTCATAATTACCCCTTGTTTATTTTCCCCTTTTGTTGTTTTGAGCGCAACCAGTAAGACTCCATGTTTAAAACAGCCTCTCTTACATGGAAAGAGAGAGAGAAGTGAGGAGGTGAGCTAAAGAAAAATCTGTTGCTTATCTAAAAAGCGAGTGAGTTGAGACTGCATGCTCATATTGCCAATGTCTTTGGAAACAGCACTCTAATTGAATTACGACCTGAGTGTTTAATGCTTTTTCGCCTTTCTCTGGAATTCAAATTTGTATGAATTTCTTACAGTCCATAGATCTGTGTCCAGATAGAGACAATGCAGTTCTCTAATCATGGGCTGAATCCCAATGGTACCCTATTCCCTGCATAGTGCACTACTTTTGATCAGAACCCATACAGATAATGCAGGGAACAGTGCACTTTGTAGGGAGTATGGTGCCATTTGGGATGCAACCATGTACTTGTCCATGAAGTTATTTTCCTGGGAGTCTGTTTTGGATAAAAAGCAAGGCATACTACAAGAAATCCCTCAGCTGTGTGGCCTGTGACATCATCCACTAAAAATCCATATAGGGATGCTTATATGGCTCTGGAGGGAAAACACTAAACAGGTCGCAACCAACCAAAACTCAGATACTAAATCATCCATTCTCAGTGAACATGGATGATTAAATAAACCTGAAACATGATATCTTTATATCGTTGCATAGCAGAGTTATAGGTCTGCAAGTCTGCTTTTTTCTGATTTACGACTGAGTCCCCGTACTCCTCTTATCATTCCTTTCTTCTTCTCCCTCCTGTTTCATCTTCCCCTCCTCTTCCTTCTCCTCCTCCTCTGAAGTGGAGTCCTCTCCTGCGGGGTAGAAGAGTGGCTCGCCTCCCGGTCGTGGTGTGCGTGAGCTGGGCGCGCATGAATCAAAGTAGTGACAGAGCAGCAGGGAGGACGGCAGATGTCACGGCAAGAAAGCTTTTCAATCAGGCTGCCCTTCCAACACTGGCCAAGGTGAACACTTCACTACCGGAAAACCCATCTCCTCTAGTCTAGCCCAAGCCAGGGATAAACACACACACACACACACACACACACACACACACACACACATACACACACACACATACATACACACACACACACACACACACACACACATTTAAATCCTGCTCATTAGCCAAAGGACTTTTGCCACCATTAACCCTTTGCGTAACATAAGAGAGAAATGAGAGAGAGAGCGAGCGAGAGAGAGAGAGAGAGAGAAAGAGCGAGAGAGAGACAGAGAGAGAGAGAGAGAGAGAGAGAGAGAGAGAGAGAGAGAGAGAGAGAGAGAGAGAGTCAAGAGGATTCCTACACCACTCTCTTTTTAAAGCCTTTTGTCCTCTATCTTATGACAGAGGTGAACCTCTCTTTTAAACATGACCCCAGAGAGATAGTTTAGACAGGGCTTTCATCTTCTGGGAAATGCTAATTACACTAGTTTTAATGGGTCACCGGACTGGCCAGAAGTCTTTCTGTATGCTGTGAATGTACCAGAAAAACAGGGCTTTCTGAAAAACCTGTGTCCTCTTTTCTGTTATGGCAAGTTGCGAATTTGTGATAATTCAGAGCAACAACTCACCTTGAAGCAAATTGCTATCAGTGGTGCTGCTGTAATGTAATTTGAGATACAATGTACTTCCTACTGTACAACTCTGGAGGCGGACCAGGTGCATCATTTCAGCCGATATTGTCCACGTCTGTAGTTAAAATACACAGCGCTGCTGCTCTCTGCATTTTGTCTCGTTGAGCAGATCTGCCTCTGTCGCCTCAACTCTGCTTTGATGTTGTACAGCGGAACTGCTTCACTGACACAGACTCACACAAAAGAGACCCATAAACAACTAGAAATCCTGTCTGTTAGTCAGGCTATTAGTATCTCCAACAATTCATGTCAGCCCAAATCTCTTCCCCTGGCCCTAAGAGGTCACAGCCTGCCTGCCTGTTTTAGAAGGCCTGATCGTGCCCGACAGAGAATTAAAAAAGCCTCATTACATTCCCGCCTTATTTATTTTCCTCCATGACAACGGAGGCTGATGGACGATCACGCAGCCCACTCACCACCTCCATATTTGCTTGTGCAGCGGACGAGCGTGAGACAGGGTCTGCGTCCCAAATGGCACCCTATTCCTTTTATAGTGCCCTATTGGGCTTATAGGTCTCTGGTCAAACTAAGTGCACTATATAGGGAATAGGGTGGCATATGGGATACATCCAGGGAGTGAGAGGGGAAGTGAGTGGGAGAGTCAGCGCACTTTATTCAGGGGATTTCTGGGGAGAGTTATGGGGCACTTCCACACAGAGATGGAGCCTCTCCACAGAGGAGAGAAGGCCCACTGATATCCCAACCCCAGCAGGGAGCTTCAGGCCCAGGCAGGCTTGTGTGGCAGTACCAGGGAAGCAGTCGCAGCACTGAGTCCCATGCACAAACCCCCTCCTTCTTCACAGTACCCCTCGTATACTCTGAGAGGAACAGGTGGTCTTCATTGTTAAACATGAAGTGTTGTGTTACGAACCTATGAGTCAGTCAGGGTCTTAGGATTCGTGCAGAACAAAAAGACATACATAAAACAGAACTCTCCAGAACCAGTAGGGGGCTGAGTACACTTTCCCCTGCTTTTCCCTGCTGTAACTCATGTCTGTAGTCTTGGCCTGTGTCCCAAATGGAACCCTTTCCCCTACATAGTGCACTACTTTTGACCAGATCCCTATGGGGCACTATACAGGGAATATGGTGCCATTTGGGTTGCAAGCCTTTAGTCCAGCAGGGCTAGCCAGGAGGAATGCCCGGCAGGGCAGGCGGAGAGTGGAGGGCAGAGGGCAGGCAGGCAGGATGTGTATTGTCTCAGACCACAGCGAAGAGTGTTTGTCTTCCCAGCAGGGTATGTGGCTCTCTGAGGGGGCTACTCGACAGGAGAGGGGAGGGGGTCATAATTAGAGAGAAGAAAAGGCTGCTTTTTCAAGCCTTGAGTTACGGGCAGTCACAGTCAGTAGCAGGGGAGATGGAGGGGGGGCTAGGGGACGAAGTGGGGAGTTCAGCTAGTGGGGAGCTCAGTTAGTGGGGAGCTCAGTTAGTGGGGAGTTCAGTTAGTGGGGAGTTCAGTTAGTGGGGAGCTCAGCTAGTGGGGAGTTCAGCTAGTGGGGAGCTCAGTTAGTGGGGAGCTCAGTTAGTGGGGAGCTCAGCTAATGGGGAGCTCAGTTAGTGGGGAGCTCAGTTAGTGGGGAGCTCAGTTAGTGGGGAGCTCAGTTAGTGGGGAGTTCAGCTAGTGGGGATTTAACTTCTGAGGCACTGTGTGTTAGATGAGCTGAAGCTTTCACTCACTGACTGACTGGCTTTCTCCCTCTCTCCTCCTCTCTCTTCCTCTCTCCTCCTCTCTCCTCCTCTCTCCTCCCCCCACAAAGGGCCTTCTTCAGAAGGCATTCCCCGAATATTTCCCCCCACCCTCCATGTCTCCTCGCCATCTCAGGACTGCATGGGCTGTCACACAGGAATTCACTGTTCTCTGAGGTCCAGCAAACACAGGACAGGCGGAAAGAAGAGGGAGGAAGGAATAAGGAGACTCACTCGCATATAGAAGGAATCATCCTCTCTCTTTTCATCTCTCCATTTTAACCTATCTTTTCTCAAAAACATAGAGGACAGAGAGGCATTTTCATATAGAAACCTTTTCTTACCCCATCGCTCAACTTTAACCCCTCTTTCCGTCAAAAGGCAACTCTACTCTTAAGCAGTCTTCACCATAGCTATGAGGGGATCTCACATTATGTAGGCATAGAAAGAATTGGTCCGATATTTTGTTTGGTCAGAGGATCCAAGCACATCAATGATTCATTGTGCTGTCAAAAGCATATCATATTGGTGGAATGTTGATTCCAACCAAAGCAGCTTTTGTAGAAAGCAACAGCATCACACTCTGCAAGGTTTTCTAAGTCTGAAGTTAACTTCAGAGCAAATTGAGTCCAAATATTTGTCTTGACGGACCAGGCTTTTACCTCAAACTTCATTTGGTTTGTGAGAGCTACAACGGTGGCATAACCCAAAAACACAGCATGAGAGTCTATACAACACTGCATGGGAAGGTAAACATTTCCCACATTCACCGTTCAATGGCCACTTAGTCCTTATCTACTGGTGAACGCTTTTCCTCCAACTCTCCACTCTCTCAGGATACGAGTTGTAGACTGAGTCTGAGTCCCAAATGGAACCCTATTCCCTATATAGCGGAGAACACAGGGCCCATCAGGCTCAGGTCAAAAGTAGTTCACTATAAAGGGAATAGGGCACCATTTGGAATGCAGACCTAACCTTTCAAACAAACCCGTCAGCCAGTCACACGTGTAACAACAGAGGTAGACTCAGCCTTTTGTTTGGTTTCTGTTTGGTTGGCTGATAACGGCAATGTAGGAGCACATGTGGAGCATGTGTGTTCCATTTGGACCAATAATTAAATTGCAGGGGAGCGCACTGAGGCTTGCATTGTAGCTGCCTGCTTACCCCCTACGCACTGGTCCATCAGATAAGCAAGGCAAGGCAAGGCTTCCATTCTGGGACTTGCCTTCATCAGTTTCCATTATGCAAGGGTTGTTTTGTCTGAGTTGAGCTGCGACTGGATGGCCCATGGAAGTCTGATTACTGCTGCTGTACAAATCACACCAACCCAACCGCTATCTAGCGACACAAAGACACCGAGGCCATGAAGCACATACAGTATCTCTCCCTCCTATGCCCTAATGGACTTATCTACATTATGACATGTCCCTCCAGCTATTAAGAGGAGTGGCCTTCCCTTTACTAAGCACCATTAGGCTACATGAGTTGAGACCTAGGGCCATGAAAAATGAGAGAGCCTAATTGAATGGCTGCATCTTAAACGCCAGCCTATTCCCTATATAGTGCAGCACTTCTGACCAGGGCTCTGGTCAAAAGTAGTGCACTATGTAGGGGATAGGGTGATATTTGGGACTCAGCCAATGTCACTGGCCATCTTCCCGATCCAGTCTAAAGTGACCACGCAAGGGGAAACTAGTGGAACTATAGTCCCATGAAAACCGCTGGATTAAAACGTGGACTATGAAACGCTGCCAGACCAAACAGGGCAGAGGAGAAGTGGTTCAAGTAGAAGAGCCTTGAGGTCAAGCTGACCCTGTTTCTCCACTGTATATTACTGCGTCCCAAATTGCACCCTATTCCCTAGAGTGCACCACTCTTGGCCAGAGCCTTATGGGAAACCCTATGGGCTCTGGCCAAAAGTACTGCACTAAATAGGGAATAAGGTGCCATTTGGGACGCATAAACTGCATGAACCACATGAATCACTAGTGACTTGATTAAGTTTCAAAGATGTCTCTGCAGGTTAGTTGTTGTTAGTGTGCTTCCCTCTAGCGCTGTGGTTTATAACCCGTGACCACTCCACGGGCAGCATTACACAGTAAAAACACTGTAAACCCTGGCTCTGCTCCAAACATAATAAGGACGTTTGGCAAAGGCTGGAACAAGGAAAATAACATGCTCTTTATACGCAACTAACAAATGTACGGGGGGACAAGCAATTAACTGCATGGTAGGTCAGCCCCAACGTGGAAAACAGAACCCTTCAATGGATGTGGACTGAAACGTTAGAAATCATTTGTACACAACACGGAAATGCTCAAACTTGAAGTTCACCGAGGACATTTCTTTTCAACTGAAAAAAGGGAAGCCATATTGCATTTTGTGCCTTGAGGCTGAATTCCTTGTTTTTTGTGTGTGTGTGTTTAAACACAGGAAACTCATTCCTGGTTAATTCCATTAACAAAAGTATTGTTTCCTCTTTCTATATGTCCACACACACACACACACACACACACACACACACACACACACACACACACACACACACACACACACACACACGCACACACACACGCATACACACACACGCACACACACACACACGCGCACACACACACGCGTACACACACACACACACACACGCACGCACACACACACACACACACAGTAACCTTGTGCCTGGCGACATTTTAACAGTCCCTGGGTGATTAAATCTGAGCTAGGAAAAGTCAGGACCACCAGGATCCTCCTCTGGAAGACGGCAGTGGTCAACCAGGCAGTAAATCACAGAATGGCCCTTTATAGAAGCAGTAAATCACAGAATGGCCCTTTATAGAAGCAGTAAATCACAGAATGGCCCTTTATGAAGCAGTAAATCACAGAATGGCCCTTTATAGAAGCAGTAAAGCGGTATAACCCACAGTGTCTTTTTTTTCACCAACCTTTTCACCTAAATCCAATGACATGGTTCATATAATTGTTGAGTTCACTTTGAATCCACATTAGCTGACAACTCAATCAAGTGTAGACCAAACCTAGTTGTTAAACTGACGTCTGTGCCCAGTGGGCAGAGATCCTATTAAAACAGTGCAATCTACGGGCCTATGTGGTATTCAGTGAAAACACAAATGGCATAGCAGTGAGAGAGAAAGAGAGAGAGCTTGGATGTAGTGCGTAGTGGGGATACAGTAACAGTATCCATCCCTGTTCACTCTGTGTTCTCTAGCTGCCCCTCCAGCGTAAACAAAGGCACAGAGGGAACACACACAGGGAACCGGGAACAGGGCAGGGTTTGGGGCGCAGGCAGAGACAGAGGGATAGGCAGCCAGCCAGCCCAGGCTGAGACATTGCTTCACCTCAGGGCACCACTGACACAGGGAGGCAGCAGGCTCATCACATTACTGTGGAGCTCCGGTTTCATAGCCTGGCTGCCCGGCTTAGACCTCCCCGACAACAGGTTAACCGTTTGACCTAGAGTGGCATAACACCTTAAAGCTTAAAAGTCAAACATGGAACTGTAACTGACCCAGCAGGATGGGTCAGTTCCCCTTCTAATGGACTATGATGAGAAGAGGAAGAGAAATGTATAATGTATCGAAGTTTAGACTAAATGGGCTTACTTCCTCAATGGAAAGACCCATGAGAACCTGAAAATATTAAGTCCTTTGAGTAAAATCCTTCTCAGACAATGACAAGAAAATAAACTGAAGCAAGTTTTTTTTTTAAACACTCCTGCCTCGCACATGCAGGCAGCGCTGCGCTCGCAATAATTCCATAGCCACTAGATGGCGGGCTTTCATGTACAATATGCATGAACGGTGTAGTGGGCAGCCAAGTCAACTTACTTGCACTCTCTGTCCTCGAGATCAAAATGCGGGTTAAAGTTGATTAGAATTCTTTGGTGAGGTCCAGGCGCTGTTATCACCCAAACGCATTTCTGAGATGGCAAATATGATGTCGGATACCCAGGCGAGGTGAGGTAATTCGCATTGGTTATTCTGATGTTGTCCCCACACTTGTCTGCAAGAAAGAAAGGGGAGAAAAGACAGTTAGCACAACAGCCCAAAGTGACACAGACGCAGGGATTCAAATGAATCAATAATATTGGCTAGAATTTAATGCAGAAAAAGTGTGTTTTTTAATCAGAATATTGTCCCGATGAAGATAGAGACTGTTTTCAAAATCAAACTGGAGTCGAACATGATTGTTTGAATAATTTTTATAAATATATATTTAGGCTGATAAATTAAGCTAACTCCATATAAACATATACCCACAGTGTCTAAATATGTCTAAACTAGATACCAAACAAATGGAATATGCGTTTTGGCTACTTTGGTTAGGTCTACATGCGTGAAGACACACGGTAAAGTCAATCATTTCTGACAGTCAATGCGCTAAAGATTATGAATTTCTCCCACATTTTGATAAATGTGTTATATTGACTTTGTATTGTATTAATTTGCTCAGATAACACAGTATGGTACACATTTTATTTGACAGGCATATATAAGGATGGTATACAACACAATTGTTCACAAACATTAGGAAAAGTTTCGCCTATAGCCTACTGTTAATTGTAGTGGTGTTGGGCCAACACGGTTGATGTTAATCGCTTGTCAAAGTAAAAAATGTTTTTTTATAAATAGGCTAGTAAAGAATTCTGTGAAATGTCACAAACAGCTATTATCTAGAACAACTCCTAATGACCAAGGACCATTAGCCCCGGCAGGGAGTAATGGATTCATGTAGTAGACCGAGAGTGAACGGAGAGCTGCTGCTACACACACTGTGGCTGTGCCGGGGTATGGCTGAGTCTCCATGGGAATGGCACATATGGTGCCATGCGACTTGTAGACAATGTGTTATATGGCAATAACGCCAAACAATAAAAAATGATAGACTCTAGTTTTTTCACAGATTATCTGTGAGGAGCATAATTTATTTGTTTTTGGGGTAGCCTATGTAGCCTATAACATAAAACAAAATATCTATGCCATCTACTTTTCGTTTGCTGAGTAATCTATATTAACGAATGATGCTCGTAATGTTTGTTAGATTCACGCAGATCCTTATAAAACTTGTTTCCCTTTTCACACAGACCATTTTTTACAAGCGCCGGAGAATAACGAGCCCTTCCTCGTGTCTAGAGACACGCCACTTCAAGTAGTCCAAATTAGCCTCTCACTTTATCTTCATTTATGTGTGCGCAGTCATGCTTTTGTGTTATAGCTACCATCTGCCATGTAAAGTACTTGAAAATGTGTTTTGAATAGGATACAATGCAATATTCAACAGAATTTGAAATGTTGCGGTTCATTCTTTCTTATGTCTCTCTATTCATTCTATCGTAAAGAAGTTTGCTCATAGTGGAAACGAAGCAATAAAGTGCCGCCTACATGTATTTGCTACAGCAAAGAAAGAGGGAAGTACCCTAGCACTAGTCTACTGTGCCCAAACGTTTAATAACATCTGAAAAATAGAGCGACCCACACTACAGTAATGTATCTGTGACAATGGCAGCACTAACCCGCAGGGAAGACAGGCAGGTGAACGCGTAACGAGTCAGAAAAACATCAGCGAAGGGTTGGAGACGGTTCATCCTTAAAAACATCAGGATAAATAGGCTAGCCCAGCACAGCCGGGGGAATATCAGTTGTCACTTACCATTTTTGAAAGCCTTAGCGACGAAGAAGATTCCCATTAAGAGGAACAGCACTAATCCACAATGCATCCTTGTTTTGTTAGAAACAAAATAAAATGAGGAAAAACGAAAACCGAAATAAAACCCCTCCCAAGGTTTTTCAGGTCCTGTTATTCTTCCTTATTTTCAAGCTTGGGCCGAAAGAAAACAAATAAAGCAGAAGTGTCTTGACTAAAGCAGTTGAAATGTGTCTGGATATGTCTCAGGTCGGCTGCTGTATCCTGTCATTCAGGTCCGGTTTCCTCTCTCTTCCAGTTGGGGTCCTCTCTCAAACACTGGCGTTGCCATTTCCTCCACACAAGTAGTCGGAGCGAGTAAAAGAATAAGTAAAAATCCCCGGCGCCAGCACCACTCCCGTTTCAACTCCTTGGAAACGATGACCAGGCAAGAGGTAATCCGTCGGTGCTAAATGGAAAGAAATATTGAGAGTAAGCAACAGTGGTGGTGATATTCGTTTCAAAAGTGGGCACATTAGCAAATCAAGCTCGCGTTGTTCCCTTTCGCCCTCTGCTGATTCTCAAATCTGACAAGACACGAACTAGTAATACTAACATCTGGCGAAAGTCATTGCCATAATAGAGGCTTAAAACGATGGATACGACCCCTAAATTGCGGCCGCTTTTCTTCTTTTGAGCGGGTGTGCTGCCTGCTTCAGCCTGGTTGCTAGAGCCTAAATATCAGAGGTCTCTGATTGGTTTGATTACAAATATGCATAGCCCAACCTATGGACGCCTCTCTCTCTTTAAAAGCTGAGGTCTGGGTTCTTTTTCCGAGACTCTCTCCGTCTCACTTGCAGACTTCCAGTCAGACCTGAACGTGACAGCGCACACGGGCGCTAGCTCTCTTTCACTATCCCTCCTCTGTTGGAGATGGACTGTCACACTGTCACTGGCTACTGGATGTCACTAAACTACGCTAACAAACAGCTCGACTGGAGGACAATAACATAGACCACTACTGCCTCCAAAACTTGTATTTGTGTGTGCCAAACGACCTCTCTCAAAGACGCTCCGCTAATTCTGAATTCAAGGGAGCTCCCTAGGAGAGAAAAGCCTCCTTCAAATGCTATTTGGCATTCAATATCGAATTATCATTCTAAAGAAGAGATATAGATTTGCAATATGAATAGATTTTTTTTATACCATATATCTATTTTTACGCATCAATGGGCTATGTAGATGTCCTAATTGTAAAAGCGGTTAACGCATGAATCGCGATAAAGCATTCATTAAAACGTCATGTTGAGATTTAGGGAGAAATCAATGGCAGTGCAAAGCATCAAGCAATTTGGCTTTTTAGACTACCTTATGGCACTGCACAAAAAGAGGACTTGCATTCAAGATGAAATGCTTTCGACCAGCTGCTATGCTCACCAAGTCACAGGATAAAATACTCTGTGCAACTACTCTACATGAATCCAAGGGCGCCTAACATTCCTTACATGTGACACTGTAAATCTGAAATACAGAGTAATTCAACATTTCAAGCGATACAAAACGTGCCCGTACCCTACGTTCTATGCTGTTCAGGGGGATAGTAGCCCACTCAAATGCGCTGTATTTTTAACACCATGTGAATGAAAGCTAAGAGCACGCTTCGCTCAGTGTTCCTCATATAGCAACATTGTTCTGTCTCTTCTGAATTCAAGCCACTTAAAGAAAAATAACTGCATTCACCTGCGTCTTGTAGACTCACTCACAACCCCATATGTATCCAATATCGAAGCGAAGCAGTTTTCGGCAGGCTGAGAGTATGCCCTCTCTGTTTCTCTGTCAAAGTCTCCGCACCTCCTTCCAAATCCGTTAACCTCAAAAACAACCACAGGAAAGGACAGGTGTCCACCGCTGACGAGAGAGGAAGTCAATTCCCAAATATTTCTCCTGTCAATCCGTAGCCTGTAGTACGCCGGGGCCGGTCCGGGCAACCCTGAAGCTCAGCACCTCTGCTCCGCGCAAAGGCACGCACCCGCTGCCAATTCCTTCCCGGAGACTCAGCTCAGCGTACACACAGCCAGCTATCCGCTGCTGTCAGTAGTATCAAGTGAGGGATACGGGATTTGCGCTTACAATGAGTAGCACGGCGCCGGTAAAAGTCAGTCCAAAATATCACCCGAGGTTAGAAAATTTCAATATCCTATAGAGCATTGATTGATTGAATGCATTGACTGCTTGACTCGAATTTAGCATTTCTTATTCCTCCCTCTGTACAGCGCGTCACGCACCTCTCCTGCGTGTGTGCTCAGCTACTGTAGCGCTGTTGAGAACACAGGCTTCGTTTGGAGTCTCCGGTGTCTCGGGACCCAGCCAGCCAGTCACACGCCCATTTACCAGGGGGTTGCCTCGACAATCGAGATGTAGATTCAACCGCCTGGCTGTCTTATCGCAGTCTACAGAATAGACTGAGTCACATTAGATATTAGGACACATTTGAACACACCCACAAAATAAGCACTGTATCAGCACTGTATCAGATGTGTCCTAATACAACTGCCATTCATCTTACTCATACGTTCAACACTATTATTGATACGTTTTGTGTAACGATCTAGTAATAAACAGCCATTGCTCCAAATTGCATTCTTACAGGCTATATGGACTTCGTATGAACAGTCTTCTTGAATTCTCACATTTAATGTGTTTAAATGTACACTTATTATTGATTAGCAAGTACCTGATCAATTGCAGGTACACTCTTAGAAAAAAATGGACCCCAATAGGATAACCCTTTTTGGTTTCAAGTACAATTTTGAGTTTTATGTAGAACTCTCTGTGGAAAGGGTTCTACATGGAACCTATATTGGTTTTTACCTGCAACCAAACGGGTTCTGATATGGGGACAGCGAATGACCCTTTGAGGTTTGATATAGCACTTTTTTTCTTAGAGTGTATAGAGAGACCTTTGAGAGACCTGGACTCCAGCGTGCACAGGGCGCACGCAGTCCTGTGAGTCTGGAACTTGCTATTGGCCAGAAATGACCCTGTGTCATGATTTGAATAATATGGATATTGTGAACATAAAACAAATGTGAGTTATTGATTGACATGATCATTTAAACAAGCTGAACTCCTATATGTCAACGTTACAAATACCTTAGGAGGTTGTTAGGCTATTCATTAAAATAGATTTAACTCCCATTGCCTTCATATTGAAATTAATCACATCAAACGCACGAAAACGACATCCCGCCCTGATATTTAGAGGGTGGAATACATTGACTCTGACTGCATTCTAAACACACCAGGGTGGCACCGAGGTTGGAGTGTCTGGAAGCAGGAAAGGGTGTCTTGGAGACGGACTCCTACAGAGAGCTTCGGACGATAAAATTTAAACCCATAGGTTGAACCCAAGCAGACACATTAGAGTGAAGTCAAGAGTAAGTAGTGCATTATCCGGTGTGCAATAGTGTGACCGCAGTAACCACAGTAACGGTAGCTATCTCCGGCCTGTAGGTGGTGTCAAGAGAGACGACCTGCTGGGGAATTCCCATATGTCTAATAAGACTTCTATATTTACAAACAAGTGTAGACTTATGATTAGACTCTTGGGTCTTCATTTAATTAAAATCGCAAAGCAGAAATAATTATTTATATTTTTTCAGGGAAGGTTATCAAAATCGAAAAGGCTTTTTTCATTTTTATACTCTTATACTGTCAATTCATTCCATGATCAAAAACAATAGACTATACCTTGGATCTTTACATCAGCGCTCTTATTATAAGACTACAGAAGAATGTAAGCATGTATAAAGGGTTAACAATGCCAAATACTAATAAAAGGCACAATACTGAATATATACAGTGGTGTAAAGTACTTAAGTAAAACTACTTTAAAATAATACTTAAGTAGTTTTGTTTTTTGGAATCTGTATTTTTCCATTTATATTTTGGACAACTTTTACTTTTACTTCACTACATTCCTAAAGAAAAGGATGTACTTTTAACTCTTTACCCTGACACCAAAAAAGTCATCATTAAATGTTGAATGCTTAGCAGGACAGGAAATGGTTCAATTCACGCACCAATCAAGAGAACAACCTGCTCATCCCTACTGCCTCTGATCTGGCGGACTCACTAAACACAAATGCTTCATTTGTAAATGATGTCTGAGTGTTGGAATGTGCCCCTGGCTATCCGTAAATAAATAAATAAGAACATTGTGCTGTCTGGTTTTCTTAATATAAGGAATTTTGAAATGATTTATACTTTTGCTTTTACTTTTACTTTTGATACTTAAGCATATTTAAAACCAGGTACTTTTAGATTTTACTCAAGTAGTATTTTACTGAGTTACTTTTACTTTAGTCATTTTCTGTAAAGGTATCTTTACTTTTATTGGGTACTTTTTTTCCCACCACTGTATATATAGCCTACATCTCCTCTTCAATTGCAAATATCAAATTGGAAGTGGAGCAACATAAGACAGTCATGACCCCAACTAATGGTGCACAGTCTTCTTAGTCTTCTTAGAGAGAGAGAGGAAGGAGCTGCTTTATTCCATCCACCACTGGTAATTCCCCCTCTTGCAGATAACACTATGTTAGAGAGGTACTGGGCCCCTCTATCAAAGCGCCACTAACTAGACTCGTGTGTCTTGTGGATAACAAGGCTTTGGAACAATGGGACAGGGTAATTTCACAATGGTGGCTGAGGCAGCTGCCATATCTGAAATGAAGGGGATTGTGAGGGAACAATGAGAGAGCCATTTAAAAGATTTGCCCCTTCATATCCCACAGTAATCTTTAATACATTCCTGTGGTATAATTAGCCAAAGCACAAAAGCAGACATTTTCTTTTTTTCTCCTTGTGAGCTGGGCTGTCGGTTTAATTTCATTAGGTGAGCCTTGACTTCTGCTTGCTTCTTCTTCTTTCCCCGAAGAGAAGAGAACTGCCCAATAGACCAAAACATATGTTAATTTATTAAAAACAAACTCAGGGTAAGGTATTTATTTTCTAATCAACAGAAAATAGACTATAGTCAGTCATTGAAGGCTAATCTGCTTGGAAAATTAAGAGTGACTAAGCAGCAGGATTAATGTAGGTTGCAGCAGGATTAATGTAGCCCGCATCCCAAATGGCACCCTATTCCTTATTTAGTGCCCTACTTTTGATCAGGGTCATGGTGTACTTTATAAGGAATGAGGTGCCATTTGGGACGCAAACAGAATATGGCCACCCATTAGAGGGCCCTCCATGTCAGTTTTCCGATTACAGCTGCACAATAAAGGCGATATTTTCAGCTCTGCCCCCAAATGACTGGGTGTGTGTTGCCAGTCCTGATGTCATATCAAGCCTATGGTATGGCACACTGAGCCCTGGAATTAATCATATGAACTGTAACTGTTACTTTTGATGATAACATAGTCAATGCCATAGAAAACCTTGATGAATATGTACAGTAATATTCATATTGGCTGTAGGTTTTTGTAAAAAAAAAAAAAAACTATGGTGATATTTTGGACAGGCACTATGTTGGACAGTCACCTCTGTGTTGTAGCTTTACCTCTTCTCTCTTTATTTATCAGTATGAACCCTTATTCAAAAAATATATACATTTCACATGTGATCTTATGTGAAGTTAATGTGATAACGTGTCAACATGTAAAAGCAACATCTAAAAACATGAAACTTCACAAATTAAAACATTGGAGCACATGTAAAAACGTGATCTGATGTGAAATAAATGTGACAACATGGGGATGCAACATTTCAACATGTTATACCGTGAAACTGCACGTGAAAACATTTGAAAATTTTTCACATGTGAAAGGGCAAATTCGATTTTCACATGTGTAACTTCAAATTCCACATGTGAATCTGCAAATGACATGTGAGGTGAAAACACGTTATTCTCCTCACATGTGAAAAGGTGGTGTTAACATGTGAACTATATATTGAATACATGTGTGCATGGTTTCACATGTAAACAACTGACCTCACGTGTGTCTCTTGTTTTCAGCTCAACATGTGAAAACAATTATTTCACATGTGAAACAGCTAATTTTAAATGTGTTTTTTTCTAAGGAATAAAATGATATAGGGGTTTTAAGGTAAGTGGTACACTGTTGAGCTAAAATAGTGTACAAATATTTAACCAATGTGGGGTGGCAGGTTGAGCGTAGGACCAATAACCGAAAGGTTGCTAGATCAAAGCCCTTAGCTGACGAGGTAAAAATGTGTCGTTCTACCCCTGAACAAGGCAGTTAACCCACTGTTCTTAGTTCGTCATGGTAAATAAGAAATTGTTCTTAACTGACTTGCCTAGTTAAATAAATGTGATAGTTAGATTTGCACGTGTGGCACGCCCTGGCCATAGAGAGCCCATGGTTCTCTATGGTGTAGTAGGTCAGGGGCTGTTCTAGTTCAATATTTCTATGTTGGTGTTTTGTATGGTTCCCAATTGGAGGCAGCTGGTAATCGTTTCCTCTAATTGGGGATCACATTTAGGTAGCCATTTTTCCCACCTGTGTTTGTGGGATATTGTTTTGTGTGCACCACTATTTTCACGTTTCGTTATTGCTTTAATTGTTTTTGTTTCACCGTAATAAAGATGTGGAACTTCAATCACGCTGCGCCTTGGTCCGCTCATTACGACGATCGTGACAACATGTGAATATGCAAATTCAGTTTTCACATGTGATTTTTTTTTCACGTGAAAATGCAATTCCACATGTGAGTTGTAGGCTGTTCAGCTAAAAATCATGTATTTTTTCAATCAATGACAGTATGATTTCATTTGACACGATCACTTAGTACTGACTTTCCAACATGACCCCACCTGGGATTTGAACTCACAACCTCAGGATTTATTAGCATGTTTGCATATTTATTAGCATATTATTCTGGCATATTGTTCTGTTTTAACGTTACTCCTGAATCACTCTGATAAATATTACAGATTCTCTTAGTGTATTATACAAAGCTGAGATTTACTTTGAAGTCCAAAGTGTAGGAATACAGGTGAAATCAGTCTTTGACACAGACACAGTGAGTTAGCAGGAATATCGGATTATTGTCAACCAAGAGGTTGTGAGTTTAAATCCCAGGTGACGACATGTTGAATTTGAATTACTGAGTCAATTATGTACTGTTGAAAACACTGCAGCTATTTTGTGATGTTCCGGGGAGATCCTAATGACTCATATTTGTTGGCAGGGCATCATGTGAAAATTTGAATACACGTGAAAGGTTATGTGAAATATCATCACGTGAAGTGTTCCAAAAGCACATGGTTCCACATGATTTCACATGTGAAAGGTTATGTAATCATGGTGTTCTCAGTCAACAGATCTCAATCCAATTGAACACTTTTTGGAGATTCTGTAACGGCACCTTTTCCATCAATAAAACACCAAATAATGGAATATCTTGTGGGAGAATGGTGTCGCATCCCTCTAGAGTTCCAAACACTTGTAGAATCTATGGCCAAGGTGCATTGAGACACTTTATGTTAGTGTTTCCTTTTATTTTGGCAGTTACCTGTACTAGCTACCAAGAAATGGCTTCTTGGTAGCTAGTTATGTGGATGGGAGATTGGGAACCTATCTGGGCTAAAGACAACTTCATAAAATTGCTAGGTGGCTAGTAGTATTACAGAGAAACATATGTATTTTTAAAGGACAAATCTGAGGGGGCACGTGTGAAGTGTTCCCAAACCACATGGTTTCACAAACTTCCACATGAAAAAGGTGCTATAATCACATGTGAAAATCCACATGTGAATTGCTCCAAAACCACATGGTTTCACATGATTTCACATGAAATTAATTGATTTTCCACATGTGAAATCATGTTGTTTTCCCATAAGGTAAACAGCTGTAATGGCTGATGGGATATTTCCTCAACTGTCTGCCACTGTTAAATATATGTTCCTATTTCTCCAGATCACGAAGTGGGATTTGGGGTGCAGACCATGAACTTAAAAAAAAACCTAGTTACCTACTAATCAGAGCATGTGTTTTTTCTCCCTCCTCTCCCCATCACACACCACAGTTAAAGACAGCTACTTTGTTCAGACAAGCTGTATCTGTGTTGTGAACGGGACACAAGCAGATTGTACAGTTTGGATTACAAAGTGGTGAAGTGGTTCGTGTGGTTGTTAGACTCGTTCACACTTTTGGCAGCTGTTGGTAATTATTTTCCCTAAGAACATTTCACACAGACTTGGAGGCACAATTGTACATCTAAAACTATGGTTGTGTTCTAGGCTGTGTGTGCACGTGTGTGTGTGCACGTGTGTGTGAGAGAGAGAGGTCGAGAGAGAGCATATACATATTTATGCTCATCACTCAATGCTGAACTTCTAGAACATGTTCAAACTTGAAATGTTCTGTCTGGGTCTGACAAAGCTTTCTTAGCCGGAGGAGAGAATTGTGAGTCGGCTCTTTTATAGGCAGTTCCTTTGGCTTTGGTTGCATCATGGGAAAAAGAGCGACTCTAAAAACTACCCCTGTATGCAGAGTCCCACAGGACCTCCAGAAGATCAACGGTGGGAGTAATTGTAACAAAGACAGCGTTTCTCCTCAGAGGCTCAGCGAGTGAGTTGAAACTAAGTGTGCATGGAATTAGCAGAGGACGAAAACTCGTCTGAAGTTGAGAGACATTATGGTAATGAGAAAGAGAAACAACAGTGTGCAGAGCTGCATGGTCATTTTCAGGAGGAATGACTAATTCAAACAAAGACAAGAGGCGGGAACTAGGTGGAGTAGGAGTAGGAGGAGGAGGAGTAGAAGGAGGAGGAGGAGGAAATAAGAGTAAAATATGAAAATGGCTTCATTAGAAAAATAAACATTTCCAGTGACATTTAGTGAAGCGGAGAGGATGTAAGCATAAATATGCATAACGTTGGCAGAAAAATATTGAAACGTTTCTCAGGGGAAGAAAGAGAGAACGATGGCTCCGGAAATTAATGACGAGTCTGTGCGTGTGTGTGTGTGTGTGTGTGTGTGTGTGTGTGTGTGTGTGTGTGTGTGTGTGAGTGTGTGTGTATGACAGAATCACACTGTAATTGGGTGCATGCTTTAACTTCCTTCACATTCAACTCCCTCTAGCAAGCACCCCAAATTCACATCATCACAGAAAGGAATTGCCCAATGCTCGACGCCTAATCAAGAAAACCTTTTTTTTGGACACACAGAAGACTCAAAGTCGTCTTCATTTCTTAATCACATGTCTAAAGGCATAATGAGGCAGTGTGGTGATTTTTGTTTTTTTAAGGGGGCTGATTAGATTTAACATTGTAGATAGATAGTGGCCTCCATCAATGTCATTTTAAACTCCCCATATATATTTTCAGGTGAACATACAGTACCAGTCAAAAGTTTGGCTCTTTCACAGGTTTTTCTTTATTTTGAAATGTTCTACATTGTAGAATAATAGTGAAGATATCAACGCAATGAAATAAACACAAATCAAAATATATTTTAGATTTTAGATTCTTCAAAGTAGCCACCTTTCGCCTTGATGACAGCTTTGCACACTCTTGGCATTCTCTCAACCAGCTTCATGAGGTAGTCACCTGGAATGCATTTCAATTAACAGGTGTGCCTGGTTAAAAGTTCATTATTGGAATTTCTTTCCTTCTTCATGCATTTGAGCCAATCAGTTGAGTTGTGACAAGATAGCATTTAACGTTAACATTTAAAATGTGCATTTCTCTCCACCCGTCAAGAGGAGGGCCACTAAAACCAAATCTCGCTTAGGGCCCCCAAAAGGCAAGAGCCGGCCCTTCTCCTTATCATCAAATGCAGAGAGAGAAGGAGATAGAGAGAGAGACAGGGAGAAAGAAAGAGGGGGAGAACCCCTGAGAACAACCTAAAAGGCAGAGAGAAAGGGACAGAGAGCGAGAAACAGAGACAGAGACAGAGATAGAGACAGAGACAGAGACAGAGACAGAGACAGAGACAGAGACAGAGAGAGAGAGAAACCCCAAACCCCAGAGGACAGTCTTAATAAAATAGGTGTAGATGTGTAGTGAGGGAGGGGAAGAAGCTGTCAGAAAGGAGAAATGTTATATAAGTCAATTAAATATTGTGCTGCATGATGGATATTATATTGCTGCTTCAGCTCTGCTCTGCTCTGCCCTGCTCTCCTCTGTCTGGGAGGCTGATTTGATTTCCCCATGAATCCGTCTGACTTGAATTATGAGAGATCCCACCCTTTAAAATCACCTCAGAGCCTGCCCTGGAAATCCGCCATGGAAACCCACTCAGACCAGGGATCAACATACTCTCTATAGTCTCACTTCTTGAAAAGAGCTGTGGTGGTTCTAAACAGAGGAAGTGTCCCAAATGACACCCTATTAGTGTACTACTTAGGGAATAGGGTGCCATTTGGGAAACAGATCATATCTCTGGGTCACTGCAGGGCATTATACTTTAAGACGGAAGTGTGATGTCATAAGATAATCCGTTTCCTGGCAAGATCAAAAACTGACCAGGGAAATAGACACCTTCATCCCTCTTTCCCCACCCTTCCCTCCCTCGCTCCACCTTCCCTCAATTCTTTGTTTAGTCAATAGAATTACCACAACAGGTGGTAAGGCTAGTCGCCAGTCACCCCCTTGGCCTAGCCTACATCTTACAGAAGGTTAATGTCCTACACAAGGGTTAGAAATGGAGCCTGAAACCTCAGCACAGCAAAGCACAATGCCTTGTGCCCCAGTAATTAAGTACAGGAAACCCCTACAATTGCAGCCTGGGCTGTGATGGTAAAGATTAGCCGGCACAGTGAGAGGACTACCGTGCAACATGACACCCTGCCCATTGAGGGAGAGCTAAAGGAGACGCCACTATTTCTTTTTGCGTATGTATGTGTGTGTCTTCCTGTTGGCATTAAGTATGTGCTGACTTTGGGTCATATGATGGCTGTAATGATTTAGTGTAGGATCATTTACAGACAGGAAACTGACAGGACATGGTATAGACTCAGTAGACGAGTTTCCATTGAAACAGATAAGACCTCTTCTGATTAGTTTAACCTCATCAGGGAAGTGGAGGAGTTGGCCACTATCAGCACAGTAACAACAACACAGCATTTCCTACTGTCCAGAAGATTTGGACATACTCGTCAGAAACAGACAAGGGAGGTTTTTGGTTTACCTCAAATTGTGACATATACTGTAAGTGTATAAGTTTTAGGATGAGGTCGGTTATGAAAGATAATATTTAAGTTCGTAATTACTGTCAAATTATGACAAATTTAGGGTTAGGGATAGGGTTCGGCCTAAACCGAACCCTATCCCATGACAGAATTAGCTCAAAGAAGCTACTCGTTTTTTCCCATTCGTACGATCTTTCCTATGAAAAATAGCCATTTTGTTCCATTCCCCATGTCGCAGCGAGCCGTTATTACAGGTGACGAGGGGATCACGCCTCTCTGTGATGGAACTCACTCCACAAGCTTATCATGACCCCTGAGGTTCCCTCTATCCTCTCTGCCAATATCTCTAGTTGTTATCCTGACAATGTCTCCGCTAAGACGAGCAAATCCGTCTCGCCCGGTGTCAGAGTGCGGCCCTCTGAGAAATCAGCCTGTCCAGTGAGACAAATAAAGATGGACAGGGACGCTGCAGCTGTGGTACTCCCACTGAGGGGGACGCTAACACGCAGGGTTATCTAAAGAAAAACCAGAGAAGTCTCGGTGAAAGCAAGAGCTCCAACTGTGAAAGCCTCTCTGAGCCTGGCGTGGCAGACGTTTATTGATACAGGGTTGTACAGGTCAGCTGGAGGTTTAGGAAAGTAAGTCTTCAGTCTCACTTTTATGGAGGTTGTTTGTTATTTCTCTTCCTTTAAAAAAAATAATTGTGTGACATATTATTTACTGTGTTAGTGGTAGGATGAGGGTCCCAAAGGTTGAAGAGAGAGGGAGAGAGAGATAGAGAGGGAGAAGAAAGAGAGAGGAGAGAGAGAGAGAGAGAAGAAAGAGAGAGGAGAGAGAGAGGGAAGAAAGAGAGAGGAGAGAGAGAGAGAAGAAAGAGAGAGGAGAGAGAGAGAGAAGAGAGGAGAGATACGCAAAGAGAGAGAGAGAGAGAGGGGGAGTGAGAGAGAAAGAAGGAGAGTGAGAGAGAGGGGGGAAGAGAGGGAGAGAGAGAGAGCGGGGGAGAGAGGGCGAGAGAGAGAGAGAGAGGGAGAGAGAGAGGGGGAGAGAGGGAGAAAGACGCTCTGTGATCTGCGCCTGGTGCTCCAATGGAAGAGAAGGCTGGAGTGAGGGCAAAGGTCAAACTGTGAAGTGTCCTTCATGAGGTCACTAAAGGCATAAGACCCTAAAGGACCAACCTCTCTTCTTCTTAATTGGGCAAAGGGACTCATGAAGTCGTCCCATCAGAAAACTTTGAGCATGGTTTGGATCAAAAGCGACAGCTCATCACAGTTAGCCATATTCTATGGTTAATTATAAAGCTCTGAATGAAAGTGTCTGTTTTACAAAGGCCAAATGGATTAGAGGGAGCGAGGGAGGTGAGCTGTGTTGTTCACAGAGAAGCTTTGGTGTAATCGGTACAAGGTTTCAGCAAACAGTCGAGCTAAACACATGTCCTGTTTTCACCAAGTGGATCCACACACATTTAAGTGGCGAGGGTTGACACAGCTAAATTACGATCCAGGAGCATCACAGCTAATAATACAGACATACAGTATATATAGAAAGAGACATTAAAAACATCTAAAATATTTCAAGAAATTCTATTGTTGTACGTTGTGTAAATCATATCTTCTCTGATGAAGTATTTTTGCATTATTATTGTCTTACGAAGAATAACCACTCCTGCAATCACAAGCTACAGCCAATGCTTGACATTGTGATGTTGTTGACCTCCAGTGACCCCATTTGTCTCAGGCAGAAGTGTCTGATCCAGTGATAGGTCTCCGCCTGGTTTATCAGTCTAGGCCTCTACGCCACACACACTCACACGTACACACACGTACACACACACACACACACACACACACACACACACACACACACACACACACACACACACACACACACACACACACACACACACACACACACACACACACACACACACACACACACACACCAGGCCTGTTCATTACCTCAGGACCCTGCATTCAACCCTTTAGGCCTCTGCTCAGGTTATCACAACCAGACACGTCAGTCATAATCACAGCCAGGAGTCTTATAAACACTCATATAGGTTCTCAAAATGATCTCTGTAAAATGTGTTCAAGCCTCATGGTTTCTTGTCTAGTCTGTTTTCCCAATAAGCATAGCCTTCATGCTGTGAGGCAGGCGAGGAGCGGAGCGGGGCGGGGCGGGGCTCTGAGGCAGGCGAGGAGCGGAGCAGGGCGGGGCTCTGAGGCAGGCGAGGAGCGGAGCGGGGCGGGGCTCTGAGGCAGGCGAGGAGCGGAGCGGGGCGGGGCTCTGAGGCAGGCGAGGAGCGGAGCGGGGCGGGGCTCTGAGGCAGGCGAGGAGCAGAGCGGGGCGGGGCTCTAAGGCAGGCGAAGAGCGGAGCGGGGTGGGGCTTTGAGGCAGGCGAGGAGCGGAGCGGGGCGGGGCTCTGAGGCAGGCGAGGAGCGGAGCGGGGCGGGGCTCTGAGGCAGGCGAAGAGCAGAGCGGGGCGGGGCTCTGAGGCAGGCGAGGAGCGGAGCGGGGCGGGGCTCTGAGGCAGGCGAGGAGCGGAGCGGGGCGGGGCTCTGAGGCAGGCGAGGAGCGGAGAGGGGCGGGGCTCTGAGGCAGGCGAGGAGCGGAGCGGGGCGGAGCGGGGCTCTGAGGCAGGCGAGGAGCGGAGCGGGGCGGGGCTCTGAGGCAGGCGAGGGCCCAGGCAGTGCAGCAGCTCAGCTAAGCAGACACTTAATTTGTCTTGTTCTAGCGTTAGTTCATTGGCCACCGTCTGACCCAAGCAAACATGTCCTTTATCGATTTAACATCACATTGCCTGTGGCAGTGATGCACGACTTGTAGCTGGCTGAGCTGCTCTCATTTTGGTAAAAGTAAAGGATATCACATCGTAATGTTATGTATGTGGCACATCCAATTGATAGATTGTTGACAATGAGGACTGATGAGAATGGGGTTTGTTGGACTGGAGACTGTAATATGTTCCACCCTCTCAGCTCTGGACCCAGAAACAATATGTCAGACACAATCTCTTTTTAACAGCTATGTTGAAAATCAAGGTTTGACATTGCAATTCCTGAAGAATAAGCAAGAGCCCTTAAGAGTCTCCCTCTCTCTCTCGCTCTCGCTCTCTCTCTCTCTGCTCACTCTCTCTCTCTGCTCTCTCTCTCTCTCTCTCTCTCTGCTCACTCTCTCTGTTTCTCTCTGTTCTGTACTTTTCTGTCTGAGAACTTTGAGAGGAATAACAAGGTTTATTTAAAGCATGTTCTCTCCTTGAAGACAGGTGTGTCCTCTCACCATTATGTAACGAGGCTGCTGAAGGGCATCTACAGCAGGGAAAAGAGGAACAGAACATACTGCTTGGATTTACAAGTTTAATATAGACAGCACAAGAACCGCAAACACATTTCATAAAGAAATGGGGGAATGGCATTGAAGAACTTGATGACTAAGTGAAATTAAACTAAAAGAGCGAGAGTGACGCCTAAATTCAACAACAGGTGACAAGTATCAGCGTTAACTCAGACTCCCAAAACAACTACCAATGCGTAAGATGCTCTAAGTAATATTCTCAGAATGACACTGTTTTTGACATTCAGTCTGGTTTAAAGGGGAGTTCTGATGATCTCGGACGATGAACACAGAACTCCCCAGAGTTCCCCTGACCACTGAGGCTGGAGAATGTGGAATGTTTTACTTGGCTCCGTTAAGTGACACAATGTTTGGAATTGAGACATGGCTGGATTCTTTAACATGGGCGAGGTTTCTCTACCGAGAGCCATAAGTGTTTTGAAGAGAGCTTGCTTAAGCAGAATTCACACCGTGGGTTATGTGAGGTTTAGAGGGAATAAGAGAAGTCCCCAAAAAATTTGAGAAGTTTGTGATCAAAACCGTAGAGAACTACATTTGTAATCTTCTTTAATACAAATATCAACAGATTGCAATGGTGCAATTCACCCTTAGACCTGTTACAGAACATTGGCGTGGTCAGTGTGTCTTCTATACTCACAGATGTTCTGTGTGTATACCTCAAGGGTTTAATACAGCCGTACAGTATTTGAAGTAACGTAAGGCAATGCAACTACATAAACATATTCAACACAGCTTGCAAAGGTCCACTTTGTTCAAATGTAATACAACTTCAGATCAGAAACAGATTGAGCTATGTGTTGACGTAACCGGTGTGAAATGGCTAGCTTGTTAGCGGTGCGCGCTAGTAGTGTTTCAGACTCTGACGTCACTCGCTCCGAGACCTTGAAGTAGTTGTTTGCCTTGCTCTGCAAGGACCAGTGGCTTTTGTGGAGTGGAAGGTAACGATGCTTTGTGGGAGGCAGTTGTTGATGTGTTAAGAGGCTCCCTGGTTCGAGCCCAGGTTGCGGCAAGGAGAGGGACGGAAGCCAAACTACGACCTTGTGATGGTTCCTTTTCAAAATGTAGCTCTTACATTTGACCAAACATACAAGAATAACAGAGAGTTGCATATTACTGCAGTTCTCATCAGTGCTAATGGTAAACACTGTCATAGTCCTTTCGAACATGCTTTGAAGAGAGCAAAAAATAGCTGAATGTTCATGTTAGCGTGCTTTTCAATTCATAACTGTAAATCCGCTGGGATCCTCAGCGCCTCAGAGCTTCAAAGACTTAATGGTGGTTCTTTTTGAAATAGATGAAAATAAATCTACACACTGTTAGATTAAATATTTACCCAATTGCAGACATTTGTTATTGTAATATTTTAATTGAGTCTATCCCACAATAACCCATATCATTTCACAAAGAAATGGATAAATATGTACAAACTGTGAATCTTTAATCACAAAATTGGGTAAAACTATACTTGCTATACGCTATGACATGGACCATAACCATGTCATAATATGACATAACAGCTGACATAACTTGTCATAACCTGTCATAATATGGTCATAACACTGTCAGGACACAGACATTTAGACCTGTTGTGACATATATATTGCATTATTTCATGGCTGGTTATGACACCAAATAGCTCCCTGTTCCACATACAGGGCTCTACTTTAATAGCACAACACATTGGGAATAGGGCTCCATTTCAGACGTAGTCTCAGACTCTGAACAGTGTGTCTGTGGGTGTTCGTTCCCCACACAACTATCCGTAGAGATAGAGGTGGAATGTGTGTCAGTGTTTGTACACGTGTCATGACTGGTGTGTGAGTCGGAGGCTGCGTCTGAATAGTGCACGACTGGTGTGTGAGTCGGAGGCTGCGTCTGAATAGTGCACGACTGGTGTGTGAGTCGGACTGTTTCAATCCTCCTTTGGGTTAATGACCCAAACAGCATCAAGCACGGCACAAAACACATGGCTACCCGGACACTAGCTTCGATTCAAGTCATGTCCGTACTGCGATGAGGTGTGTGTGTTTGCGTGTGTCCGTTGTTTTACAATCCCACTGGGTGTCCCACAACAGCACTGACAAGAAACAAATAGAGAAGAGAGAGAAGCAATGCATTCTTGTAGACCTCTGATAGACTGGGGAAGGTTCTGCATGGATGAGTGTGTCACGACTCCTACCGAAGGTGGCTCCCCTTCCTGTTCGGGTGGCGCTCGGCGGTCATCGTCACCAGCCTACTAGCTGCCACTGATTATTTTTTCCCCCTTGTCTGTTTATTAGTTACACCTGTGTTTAATTAGGTTTATTGGTGGGGCTTTATTATCCAGCCTGCCTGCCTACTGGGTGTGCAGGAATATTCTCTGTGTACATTTTGTGCACGACTGTAGGTCACGGTTGTCCGTGGATGTGTGTATTTTCTGGACTGTTTAGTTCCCCGTGTTTTGGGGCATTTGTTTGGGTTGGCGTCGGTTTCACCTGTGTGGTGAATTAAAAGTACCGCTACCCTGAACTCTCTGCTTCCTGCGCCTGACTTCTTCCTCCACTACACCCCGGGCATTACAGAGTGTAGGAGATGTTTGGTGCACTTTCCACTGGTTCTAGTTAAAAGCGGTGTTCTCAGAGATAAGGCCCTAGGAGTTTCTTTGTCTTTATTTTACCGCAGCTCCATGACAACTTGCCTCAATGTCTCATCAACGACCTTAAAGAGACTCAGAGAAACTCATTTTCAAAAGTAGGCAGGAGTTTAGTGAAGTCTTTTTTTTTTACATAAAGAAAGAAACTCACTGGGAGATTTTTGTTGGCAGCCATTAAAGGAATAATGGGTTTGGAAACAGTATTATGCTCTACACATCTACTCTTGTGCTTTGTTTGCATACTGAGTTGTGTTATCATGTCGCTTTATTAAAGCCTCCACTTCACTACCCTGTTTTCTTATTGGATCCTCATCCGGGCCCAGAAAACGCCATAATAACCTGATATCTTATTCCATTCAAAAAGGTACTGTAAACAGATTTCAAATAAGCCTTTTTTTCCGGAGCTATAATAAAAACGCCTCATGTGGTATGCGGGATATTAGGACACGGGGCATAAATCAAGTAGATATTATCGATATTGCTTTATTATTTCAATAGAATTCAGAGAGGATTTTAGGGACCTCGGGGAGGTAGTACAAACATGTCTGAAATATGAATATGGAGTAACGCTAACACAGCTAACTGAAGCTACGACTACAGCACTACCCCCAATAACATAACATGCGTCCTGAAAAACTGACTTGAGCAACTTATAGAACCACAGCACCATTCCTCAATATATGAAGGCCTATATTGGCCTAACAAACGACAGATATTAGGATAATGAAACCCTTTGTAATAGATATGATTGTGTGTGTTAGCTCTGCCAGTTCAGATACACTGCCGGCACTCTGTTCAGACAGAATTAAATGTTTTCTTTGTTTTTGAGGCTGAGGGTGGTGATTTCTGGGGGTGACCAGAAAGCTATGCATCTTCCACCCCCCCCCCCCCCTCCCCCGGGGATAATATGCCGCCCTGCAACAACACCCACCATTATGAGGCCACGAGCAATTTTTATGAATATTTTTATTGAGAATATTCTCACAAAAAGACTATTCAGAAAGAATACGAATAATTTGTTCTGATCTAGAAGCTCGTTTAATGTGTCCTTAATGGTTTTAAGACAGAGAGGTCACTTTGGGTTTTTCTACTCACATGGTTTGGACCAGGGCCAGTTTTAGCATTCCAGTTTAGGCAGGCAAGGAGATGATAACCTTTCCTTCCCTAACAGAGGGGTCCTGGGACTGGGACCCTGTCGAAGTGACTAACAGACTATCAGTGTTTACAAAGGCCAGTAGATGAAGCTCCAAATTATCATCGCCCAGCTTATCAGTGGCCTTGATGACCATGGCCAAACAGTGCTTCTGTTTAGGGAGGGTTGAGAGGGTATTTGTGTGTGTGCATGTGTGTGTGTGAGTGTGTGTGTGTGTGCATGTGTGCACGCACGTTTGTTCTTGGGTGTGTGTGTTTGAGGATGGGTTGTGAGACCTGACAAGGCCATGGATAGCGTCGGGCTCCTCATGAACAGGTTCTAAACAAGTTCCACGCGATGCAGGGGCTGGTTAATGGTTAACAGAGCCGCATTGAGAAGTGCCCCAGGACACAATTAGAATGGCACGGTCAGCACAACATACCACTGATGGACCACCCCAAGAGGAGAGGAGGAGAGGAGAGGAGCGTTAATATCCTTAAGTGCAATTGAAAAGTGTGTCTAATTGCAAAAGACAGTGCCATTTAAGTTGGTTGGGCTGCAATTTTCAAGTCTGTATTAAATAACAACTATTTTATTGCCAATTAAAGACACAGCAGATGTAATGTAGCCTTTGTTTGGAAAACCCAGTCTCTCCCTCCCTTTGACTGTGTTGATCCCCTCGAACATCCTGGAACATTTAGCCCAATGATTTATCACCCAGAGTGGGAGGGTGGAGAGAGAGAGAAATAAAGAGAGATAGAGAGGGGGGGGGGGTGCCAGCTGCTCTCCCGTGTGCCCCAGCCATGCACGCCGGACAATTACACCCCAAAGGCAATGTAATAATCATGTCAATTTGGCCCCTTTTCTTTCCCTGCCCCCATACACACACAGACACACACAGACACACACATCACCCCAGCCATATACACACAGACACACACAGACACACACATCACCCCAGCCATATACACACACGCACATACACACGCGCACATGCACACCCCCTGTGCGGTGCTATGGATTGTGGCTGGTGACACTCCCCATCCATCAGACAGAGGGGAACATAAGAGGGGAACACTAAGGCGTCCACAGGGCCATTGTACTTTGATCTATAGTATGCTGCTGCTCCAGTCCTGCATGTAAAGCACAGAGCACAGTGATCCCCCTGTAAACGGCTCGGGAGATGGG
This sequence comes from Oncorhynchus mykiss, assembly GCF_013265735.2. Lineage (NCBI taxonomy): Eukaryota > Metazoa > Chordata > Actinopteri > Salmoniformes > Salmonidae > Oncorhynchus > Oncorhynchus mykiss. The sequence goes on along the minus strand of NC_048575.1, from coordinate 26,601,083 downwards.
AATTCACACTGACTGGAAACAGGTTGCATTCCTATTGCTCTCTCTCTCACTATCTTCTTCTCATGTCTCCCCCCCCCCCTTCTCTCTCACACTCTCTCAACCCCTGGCACTCCAGCAGAAGTACAGTTTAATTAGGTAATTTTTATTTGCCTCCACCCGATATGCAAAACGTCTGAATGCACGGACTGAATGATTACTGGTGACTGACTCAGTTTCTACAATGAAGTTTCCTCTCCTCTATTTCTGTCACCCTGGAACTGCTGTTGTGACCTTGCAGTGCACCCTAACACACACACACACACACACACACACACACACACACACACACACACACACACACACACACACACACACACACACACACACACACACACACACACACACACACACACACACACACACACACACACACACACACACACACACACACACACACACACTGAGAAAGTCCACAGTCTATGTCAAAATGCCATCACACTCCATAACCCAGAACACAGAGTCTGCTCCGGCATCAATTATGCCTTTGAAGAAATATATAGATGGCTTGGATGGGGATGCGTGGTTCAGCCAGAGACGGAAAAAAGGCTATCATCAATCTTTGAGGCAGTGGTGATCGCTTTCAAACAGCATTTGCGTGTGTAATGTAATGCACAACTCCGCTACAGCACAGATCTGTCAACCCAGCTTCCCTACAAGTGTCTATGAGCAACCCACTTTCACACTTCCCCCCCCATTGCTTTCTCTCTCTCTCTCTCTCTCTCTCTCTCTCTCTATCCATTTTACCTTTTCTTCAACCCTCCTCAATTTCTAGTTATATTTTCCCTTTCTCATTTTCATTATCTGTCCCTCTTTACTCCTTGTCTGAAATGCTATAGCCTTCATCATTAGTTTTCTCTTCTTGTCTCTCGTTCTCTCTCTCTGTATCTCTCTACGTGTTACAGTCAGTCTATAGTATGGGGCTGTAGAGAGGGTCTCACAACATTCACCCCTTCTCTCTTTCATTCTGAGGAAGATCATTTCTATCTACCCTGTAGGACCAGATTACTGTGTTGTGCCGTTAAGCAAGAGTTGTGATCGTGCCTTTACAGATTATCAACATTTTTCGAGCCCCTCTCCCTCGAATTTATTCAAATTGTCTGGTATCTTTCATGTGCATCTTATTACCAATGGCTGCTTAGAGTTTTTGTACCACAGCTTTGAGTGAGTGGGTGAGTGAAGGAACGAACACACGCACACGCACATGCGCACGCACACACACGCACACGCACACGCACATGCACACGCACACACACGCACACACACGCGCACGCACACACACACGCACACGCACACGCACACGCACACACACACACACACACACACACACACACACACACACACACACACACACACACACACACACACACACACACACACACACACAGTGAGTCATTAAAATGTACTTGCCTCCTCTCCACGATGCTCCTCCACAGCTCCTCTCCTCCACTCCACATTCCCCCCTTCCACTCTTCCTCTACTCCACTGTGGTCTGCTTTTGTTCCATGTTAATGGTCCACAACCCTGCACAGCCATCACACGCTGCAAGAATGTCACACTGTCGCCAACTCAGGGCTCTAGGACTGAGGGGGGAAGTGTGTGTGTGTTTGTGTGTCTGTGTGTGTAGAGGGGTGTTAACTCAACCCAGAGGGCAAGCAGAGAGTGAGCAGAGGGTTAGGAGGTTGAGGGCATTGCACTACACCACACTAGATTAAACTTTGACCCTGAGTGTGAAGCCCTGAACTTCCGAGAGGTCAAACTGTGACATTGTGCTATGGTGTTAAAGTGAAGTGCTTTGTAACACCAAAACTAGTGGCAACTGAGCTGCCACCAACTTGATGGAAACAAAACCTAAACTTTGCTGGAGTATTGAAACACATCATCCTGGGATGTTTTGAAATATGACGCCGTGTGTTGTAACACCACTTTATCAAGTGTTGTGCAACACCTTGCCAGGGACTGGGAGCACTACCGGAAGAGGTTGAAAACACTAAGATCAGCTAAGGGCAGAATTAGATACCTTCTGTTTTGGTGTCATTTCCTCTCTCTAATGCTTCTGAACACCATTACAATGTTTTGAATCTTGTCTAGTTCAGAATTAGATCCCTTCGTCTGAAGTGTCTTGATGCTAAACATTGTTTTATGTACTTGATCATTTGCATGCATTGTCATGCACAGTGTTCAAACCACCATCACTACCTGGAGGTTGAACTGCAATAATGGAGGATTCTGCACATGCTTTTTACATTGTGAAACCTGAAAACAGGCATGGGCAAAATGGCAATTTGCTTGACGGTTGTGATATCTGTACATCGTGATCCATTACACCTCATGGCACCACAAGCTTAATACTAATATAGAACTATACTTTTTTTTCTTCAAACATGCGTACAACATTGTGCGAAATAATCATGAAGTCAAACATTTTTTAATTACCCACAAGCCTCAAATAGCAGAGTCAAGTGGCCAGATAGAAAATGCAAGGTGATTAAAACCAAAGACTTCCAATAAGTTCAATCGCTCGTCGTTGGTTATCCTCAAGATACTTACATTTTGAGCAACATATTAAGTTGTGTTTATTTTGTACATTATTTTGGCCAAATGAAATGATCAAATCATTGAAACGACTTGAATACATCATTTTAAAGCTATTTGGGGGGTATTTTGACACTTGATTGAGACATGTCGGAAATGACAGAGGGGACACAGATAGGTAGGAGAAACAGATGGAAGCGCTGGAGCAGGGAATTTAACCCCGGTCTTCGGTGGGGAGAGGGGTGACGTGTCTAAGCCAGGTGCGTTATCGCTACACAACGGGATTTGCAAAGCTTGCATTCATTTTTAGTATATGTTGGGTTTTTTTGTGTGACAATTTCAATTAACCCCAGAATAATGTCTTACAGTGTAGCTGTGTGGTTGAGTAAGTCAAATTTCAGACAAAATGTACCACTGTAATGCCACTCCTGTTACTAATCTGTCTAAATAAGGCATTGAAAAATAAAGGTGGAAAAATATGTTCTCCATAGGCCCTCATCATCTATCAATATTTAGGCTATAAACCATTTGTATTTCTAAACCACTGATTGTATGAGAGATAGTTTGTGTTTTGATGCTGCCTTTTACATGCACTGAAACCCCCAAACCAATATTAAGGTTAAAGAACCACTTTGGGTGTTTTAGAGTACTTCATTTCTGTTTTAAAACAAATTCTGAGTATTAAAACACTTCCATAGGGTTTACATTCAAACACCCTCCAAACACCAGATGTCAGCTGAGATGCACTACTTTTCATGGTTTCATTACACAATCATGGTGTTTTGAGACTTTCTATTTTTACAGCAGTGGAGCTGTCCTCTGGATTCTGTAATTAACCAGGGCCAATGTGGAGGGCCGCTCATTAGTCATCACGTCAGTGGTTTTTAAAATAATCTCATAAAACCTCTTAAAACACATAATAAAATGTATGCTAGTCAGCATGAATTTAGACTAAGAGGTCTTGGGTTGTTTTATCCGAACTCTGAAGAAATCTGCGAATACCTTGTTTCATCTGACAACCTGTGTGAATATCTAGGCCTAACTAGAAAAAAGGGCCCAAAAAGTTTTTCCTGCATCATAATCATCAGTGTCATTTTTTCCAATTCCCCCACCATTTCTCATTCTAAAAGAGTATTTGTACTTTATTAGGTGTGAATAAAAAATTAAAAAATACATTCACACAATTGCTCCAAAAACCAGAGAATGTTGGTAGTGTTTAGAGGATTTTTTGGAATGTGTTACTATTGTGATTAAAATCGCCTCATTCTGTAGGCCAACAATTACTTCTGTTCTTGATTCATATTTATCTGATTGTAAAGGAGTCCTATCTCATTTCATAACGCCAGGTGATGAGATTTCAAATGTGAGCAAAGATGAAATTGTTGAGAAGCCTTCGTATTTTAGGCTGATTGCAGAGTGTGTGTATGTCCCAAATGGCACCCTGTTCCCTACATAGTACCCTACTTGGTCAAAAGTAATGCACGACATAGGGAATAAGATGCCATTTGGGATGCATAAAGGGTTTAGGGTGCCATTTGGGGACTCACACAGTTTCTGTTTGTTATTCATGGGAAGGGCTGGCTGAGGGTGCGTCTCAAATGGCACGCTATTCCCTATTTAGTGCACTACTTTTGTCCAGGACCCATAGAGCTCTGATCAAAAGTCGAACACTATATGGGAAATATTTGAAGCAGCACCCACTCAGGAATATTTTGAGACAGCCAGCGCTTTACTGATTCCTCGCTAGTCACTGATTTCATTGCGTCTACAATGAAACACTCAAGGAGGGACTAACAAATCTGGCGTTGATTTGCTTTCATTTTTGTTTAGCGTTTTCAACAATCTGGGGAGGAGAATAGGGTTGGCTTCGCTTCATACTTGCCTCGGCTTTCAGTGTGATACAAAGAGCAGTGGCATATCTGGGGGTTGCATAACAACCAACAACACTTACTGTATACAACATCAATGTCAGGCGAATTTCTTGTCATATTTGTAGCCGTAGGTGTTATAGGGAGTGACCCACATGCATTACCCCAATCCTATCTTGCTTCTGTGTTCATTATCTGGTCACACTGTACAACTACTCTACCTCCCCATTTTCTGTTGCTCATGTGGATGATATTACACAGAAACAGTATAGAAACGCAACGTGCAACAATTTCAACGATTTTACTGAGTTACAGTTCATATAAGGAAATCCGTCAATTGAAATAAATTCATTAGGCCCTAATCTTGTCACGCCCTGATCTGTTTCACCTGTCCTTGTGATTGTCTCCACCCCCCATCCAGGTGTCGCTTATTTTCCCTAGTGTATTTATCCCTGTGTTTCCTGTCTCTCTGGGCCAGTTGGTCTTGTATGTTTCCAAGTCAACCAGCGTGTTTTTCCCGTGCTGCTGTTTTCTATTCTCTTTTTCTAGTCTTCCCGGTTTTGACCCTTGCCTGTTTTTTTCTGGACTCCTGAACTGCCTGACCCTTCTGCCTGCCCTGACATTCTTTACCACTCTGTACCTCTTGGACTCAGAATCTGGTTTTGACCTTTTGCCTGTCCACGACCATCCTCTTGCCTACTCCTTTTGGATTATAAATAAACTGAAAAAGACTCTAACCATCTGCCTCCTGTGTCTGCATCTGGGTCTCGCCTTGTGCCCTTCAAAATCTATGGATTTCACATGACTGCGAATACAGATATGAATCTGTTGGTCACAGATACCTGAAAAAAAGGTAGGGTCGTGGATCAGAAAATCTGTCAGTATCTGGTGTGACCATCATTTTTCTCATGCAGACAGATCTCCTTCACATAGAGTTGATCAGGCTGTTGATTGTGGCCTGTAGAAGGTTGTCCCTATCTTTTTCAATGGCTGTGCAAAGTTTCTGGATATTGGTGGGAACTGGAACACATGCTGTCATACACGTCCAGAGCATCCCAAACATGCTCAATGGGTGACATTTATTTTGAGTATGCAGACCATGGAAGAACTGGGACATTATCAGCTTCCGGGAATTGTGTACAGATCCTTGTGACATGGGGCCGTGCATTATCATGCTGAAACATGAGGTGATGGTGGCAGATGAATGGCAAGACAATGTGCCTCAGGATCTTGTCCCGGTATCTCTGTGCATTCAAATTGCCATTGATAAAATGCAATTGTGTTCGTTGCTTATGCCTGCCGATACCATAACCGCTACCATGGGGCACTCTGTTCACAAGACATCAGCAAACCACTCGCCCACACAACGCCATACACACTGTCTGCCATCTGTGGTACAGTTGAAAACGGGATTCATCCGTGAAGAGCACGCTTCTTCAGCGTGCCAGTGGCCATAGATGGTGAGCATTTTCTTACTGAAGTTGGTTAACACACCGAAATGCAGTCAGGTCAAGACTCTGACGACGAGCACGCAGATGAGCTTCCCTGAGACTGTTTCTGACAGTTTTTGCAGAAATTATTCGGTTGTGCAAACCTACAGTCTCATCAGCTGTCTGGGTGCCTTGTCTCAGATGATCCTGGGCTGGCGTGGTTACACTTGGTCTGCGGTTGTGAGGCTGGTTGGGCTTACTCACAAATTCTCTAAAACAACATTGGAGGCAGCTTATGGTAGAGAAATTAACATTTCATTCTCTGGCAAGAGCTCTGGTAGACATTCCTGTAGTCAGCATGCCAACTGTGCACTCCCTCAAAACTTGAGGCGTCTGTGGCGTTGTGTTACAAAACTGCACATTTTAGAGTGGCCTTTTATTGTCCCCAGCACAAGGTGCACTTGTATAATGATCATGCTGTTTAATCAGCTTCTTGATATGCCACACCTGTCAGGTGGATGGATTATTTTGGAAAAGGCCAAATGCTATTAAACAGGAATGTAAACAAATGTGTACCCAAAATTTGAGGATAATAAGATTTTTGTGCGTATGGAACATTTCTGTTATCTTTTATTTCAGCTCATGAAACATTGGACCAACACTTTACAGGTTGTGTTTATATCTTTGTTCAGTGTAGCTAAAAAGGTAAGATATGTACGTGGCATTACAGATGTGCGTAGGGAGAGAGGAGCCATAATGAAGTGGATGAGGTATTGGGTCATTGGTCATCAACTTGCAGTAATTCACAGTTTTCTACATCCCCAGCAGACTGGAGAACCATATACCAGTGACAAGAATCTCACTCCCTTGTATTTCTAATATCTACTATTGCATCTACACTAGGCATTTAGATTTTCTGCTCACAGCAATGTGACTTATGAACCACACCTAAATGGGAAAAATAAATCTATCCTACCTAACATCTGCTTTAAGCATGAGACCATGTAAACATGCTATGGCAGTGCGAAGGCATGGGATTTGTTGTTTCCATTGGGATGGTTAGAGAACCCACTATGTGGGGCACTATGCACCTGTGAGTCTATGGTGTCACTTTGGTGGTATTCCTCACCCGTTCCATTCCTCACCCGTTCCATTCCTCACCCGTTCCATTCCTCACCCATTCCTCACCTGTCGCCCCTTTGTGATGGGAACCTCAGAGGCGCAACTCCATGACAGCGAGCTTTCACCCAGGCTTTTGGGCTCGCTCCTGAGTAATGCGCCACCAACTCTCAAAGCACAGTCTTAAAGGGGCTACCCTCGGACACCCCTATTACACAAGACATATGAAGGACATTAGCCACAATCCTACTCATCAATTAGGGCTATGGATTAAAATAGAAGAGAAGAGATGGGGAACAGACTAGTCGCCTACAGGTCCCTCATCACAATTCCTGGGTGAAAGTGAAATCCAAGCAATGAACAATGAATTCCTTTTCAAAGGGTTCTCTCTCTCACACCAGGGTTAGAGTTTAGAGGATGGAAGAGTATGCAGCTAGGTGTGTTCTTTCAAATGTCCTGAGTCCCCCACTGAACGAATGATTGCATACCCTGAGAACACAGGCTATCTGTGTTCAGCTTCTACGGACATTTTGTGTGAACCCACTTTTAATTAAGACGTCCCGGTATTCAAATAAGTTCCCCGATGCACACACAAACCACCTCCTGATAAGATAGCAACTTGACCTTCTACATGATACACACGCTGCGGAAGGGTCCCAAAGGGCACCCTATTCCCTACACAGTGTGCACATTTTGACCATAGCCCTATAGGCCCTGGTCAAAAGTTGTGCACTATAAAGGGAATATCATGGCATTTGGGATGGAGGCCAAGTGATAGAACACCCTCCCGCTATAAACAACATATTTGATTGATTCCTAGCAAACCACCATACTGTTCATTTCCTTAAAAATCTAAAAGCAATAGTGTTCAAAGGTTGTTTTCAAATAACAATAAATCATTCCAGATTGTTCCCTAACTGCAAGGAAACTCCTGGCCGTTGCGGCGTTTTATGTTGAGTCACCTGCTGGTGAAACGTTACGGAACTCAATCAATCAAATGTATTTCTGAAGCCATTTTGACAGCAGCAGATGTCACAAAGAGCTATACAGGACACCCAGCCTAAAACCCTCAGATGCTAAGCAATGCAGGTGTAGAAGCACGGCGGCTAGGAAAAACTCCCTAGAAAAACCTAGAGAGGGATCAGGCTCTTAGGGGTGGCCAGTCCTCTTAACTTATTGTTCATCTTTTAAAACAAGAGGAGAAGATAGTATTACAAAATAGGGGCTGGGTATAAAGCATTGGTCTTGCATCACTTTGTAGTTTGTTTCTCTGGAATTATGGCAAAGTTGCCCTTCTAGTGATAAAACAGCTATAGCATTTTTGTAACAGCCACTTACTTTCCTGAAGTGATGATACATTTTTTTTTTATCCCACATCAAAGTCTGTAAATTACTCATCCTATTTCTCATCCCTCAAAGAGGAGTATCCACTCGATGACACAAACATCTTCAAAAATGTATGACGGCTCCATTCCTGGAAAGATTGAGGGGCTAGAACAAGCATCTCCTCCGGTGTGATTATTTGAGTGGTGTGGCTCCTTCAGAATAAACAACGCTTGTCTCGTGCGTGCTAGCTGTATCTTTCCTGTGCATCTCCATTGTGGCTTTCCACTGCGATGCTATCAAATAGTAACAAATGTAC